>NW_007735927.1:24677-29475 GCF_000696425.1 Galeopterus variegatus
GGTGGTGCACTGGAGAGTGCGCTGCTTGGGAGCGCGGTGGCGCTCCCGCTGAGGGTTCGGATCCCATGTGGAGACCGTGGTGCGGGCGCAACACGGAGGGTTGTGATCCCATTGCCGGTTCCCGGTACAGGCGTGACACCGAGGGTGGCAATCCCGTTACCGGTCTGTAAGTCACCCTGATTAATAAATATGTCTGATTTCCAAATGGACCGGCCTGCTTTCTTCTTCAATCTCAAAGTACACTCTCAAATGGGAGGCATCATATTTTAACCCCCTTCCCAAACATTAACCAAAAGGAGATATTCTTCTGAAATTCTTTTTATTTTATGTGTTCAGCTCTAATCTCATCTGGTTTCAAGTCCTCTACTTTTCTCTGTTCCTTTCATTTCACTCTAATGTCTTTATTTTGCTGTTTAATATACAGAGCCAATATTAATAGAGGAGATTTGGTGCTCACAAATCAATACCATAACTACTTAATCTTCCTTGGCCAAATGCTCTTCCATTGGTATTGCTTAATTTATTTTTCTTCCTGTTTGCGACAAATCAGTTTTCTCCTTTAGAGATAACCAGTGGAAGAGTCATGCACTTAGAACAAGCAGGAAGGGCCTCTGGTATGTTAAAAGGAGAATTTTTACATTACTGGCAAACTCTAATACTTTTAAAAAATTTAATTTAACTTAATTTTACTTCTCAAAATACATTGTACTTGATTTTCGTGCCCTCCACCGGTTCCTCTCCACCTCCTCCCCACCCGCCAACATCGAATCTGTGCACTTGGCTTAAATAGTTCAAGGAACTTTTGTGGTTATTCTGTCTTCTTCCCCCACCTTTTATTTGTTTGTGTGTTTATTTATTTATTAATTTTTAGCTCCCACAAATAAGTGAGAACATGTGGTACTTCTCTTTCTGTGCCTGACTTGTTTTACTTAATATAATTTTTCTCTAAGTACATCCATGTTGTTGCAAAAGGTAGTATTTTGTTCTTTTTTATAGCAGAGTAGTATTCCATTGTGTAGATGTACCACAGTTTCCTTATCCATTCATCAGATGATGGACATTTCGGCTGGTTACAGCTCTTGGCTATTGTATATAGAGCTGTAATAAACATTGGAGAACAGGTATCCCTTTAGCATGATGATTTCAATTCTTCTGGGTATATTCCCATCAGTGGGATCGCTGGGTCATATGGCAGATCTATCCGTAATTGTTTGGGGAACCTCCATATCATTTTCCATAAAGGCTGCACCATTTTGCAGCCCCACCAACAGTGGATAAGAGCCCCTTTTCCTCCACAACCTCTCCAGCACTTATCATTCTCAGTTTTTTTGGATGTTATCCAAACTGGTGTAAGATGGTATCTCAGTGTGGTTTTAATTTGCATTTCCCAGATGTTGAGTGATAGTGAGCATTTTTTCATGTGTCTGTTGGCCATTCACATATCTTCCTTTGAGAATTGTCTGTTCAGCTACTTTGCCCATTTTTTAATTGGATTATTTGTTATTTTGCTGTAAAGTTGTTTGAGTTGTATATTCTGGATATTAATCCTTTGTCAGATGTATATTTTGCAAATATTTCCACCCACTCTGTTGGTTGTTTTTTTTACTCTATTGATTGTTTCCTTTGCTGTGCAAAAGCTTCTTAGTTTGATATAATCCCATTTGTTTATTTTACCTTTAGTTGCCTGTGCTTTTTGGGTCCTATTCATGAATTCTGTATCCACTCCTACTTCCTGGAGTGTTTCTCCTATGTTTTCTTTAAGGAGTTTTATTGTTTCAGGATGTATATTTAATTCTTTAATCCATTTTGAGTTGATTTTGGTATATGGTGAAAGGTACGGATCAGTTTTATTCTCCTACATATGAGTATCCAGTTTTCCCAGCACCACTTGTTGAAAAGGCAGTCTCTTCCCCAGTATGTAGCTTTGCTGCCTTTGTCAAAGATCAGATGGCTGTAGGTGTGTAGATTCATTTCTGGGTTTTCAATTCTATTCCATTGGTCTAGGTGTCTATTTTTATGACAGTACCATGCTGTTTTGGTTATTCTAGCTTTGTAATATAGTTTAAAGTCAGGTAGTGTTATGCCTCCAGCTTTATTTATTTATTTATTTATTTATTTTTGTCAGGATTACTTTGGCTATGCATGGTCTTTTGTTGTTCCATATAGATATCAGGACAGTTTTTTCTGTCTCAGAGAAAAATATCATAGACTCCCAACAAGGAAAAGCCCAGGACCAGACGGATTCGCTGCAGAGTTCTACCAAATATTCAAAGAGGAACTGATATCAATTCTCTACAAACTGTTTCAAAAGATTTAAACAGAGGCCATTCTCCCAAACTCATTCTATGAGGCAAACATCACCCTGATACCAAAACCAGACAAAGATGCACCAAAAATAGAAAACCCCAGGCCAATATCCTTGATGAATATAGATGCAAAAATCCTCAATAAAATACAGCTAACAGAATACAGCAACGCATACAGAAAAGGATACAACACGATCAAGTGGGATTCATCCCAGGGATGCAAGGTTGGTTCAACATATGCAAATCAATAAATGCGATACACCATAATAATAAAATCAAACACAAGGACCATTGATCATCTCTATAGATGCTGAAAAAGCATTTGATAAAATTCAACATTCATTCATGACAAAGACCCTCTATAAGTTAGGTATAGATGGAAAGTATCTCAGCATAATTAAAGCCATATATGATAAACCCACTGCCAATATCATCCTGAATGGGGAAAAGCTGAAAGCCTTTTCCTTAAAAACAGGAAATGGGGGCCGGCCTGGTGGTGCACTGGAGAGTACGCTGCTTGGGAGCGCGGCGGCGCTCCCGCTGAGGGTTCGGATCCCATGTGGAGACCGTGGTGCGGGCGCAACACGGAGGGTTGTGATCCCATTGCCGGTTCCCGGTACAGGCGTGACACCGAGGGTGGCAATCCCGTTACCGGTCAGTAAAAAAGACAAAAAGGAAAAAAAAATACATTATGTCTCTGATGCCCACTCTCACCATTTCTATTCAACATAGTGTTGGAACTACTAGCCAGAGCAATCAGAGAAGAGAAGGAAATAAAGGACATCCAGATTGGAAAAGATGAAGACTTCCAGGTTAGAAAGGATGAAATCAAGCTGTCTCTTTTTTTTTCCTTTTTGTCTTTTTTCGTGACCAGTAACAGGATCACAACCCTCGGTGTCGCGCCCGTACTGTGACCGGCAACGGGACCGCAACCCTCGGTGTCACGCCCGCACCGCGTTCAACTGGTGAGCAGACCAGTCTCTATATGGGATCCGAACCCTTGGCGGGAGTGCCGCTGCACTCCCAAGTGCCGCACTCTACCGAGCGTGCCACCGGGCCAGCCCCAAGCTGTCCGTTTTTGCAGATGATATGATCCTGTATATTGAACAGCCTAAAGCACTCTACTGAGCGTGCCACCGGGCCAGCCCCAAGCTGTCCGTTTTTGCAGATGATATGATCCTGTATATTGAACAGCCTAAATCTTCTATTAAAAAAAAAAAAAAAAACCTCCCAGAGTTGATAAACGATTTCAGCAAAATTGCAGGGTACAAAATCAACTCACAAAAATCAGTAGCATTTCTATACTCCACCAGTGAACATGCAGAAAAAGAAGTCAAGAAAGCTAGCCCATTAACAATAGCCACCAAAACAGTAAATTATTTAAGAATAAATCTGACCAAGGTGAAAAATATCTACGAAGAGAACTGCAAACCACTGTTGAGAGAAATTAAAGAGGACACAAGAAGATGGAAAGATATCCCATGCTCTTTGATTGGAAGAATTAACATTGTGAAAATGTCCACATGCAGGAAAAGAAATCAAGAAAGCTAGCCCATTAACAATAGCCACCAAAAAAGTAAATTATTTAAGAATAAATCTGACCAAGGTGAAAAATATCTATGAAGAGAACTACAAACCAGTGTTGAGAGAAATTAAAGAAGACACAAGAAGATGGAAAGATATCCCACACTCTTGGATTGGAAGAATTAACATCGTGAAAATGTCCATATCACCCAAAGTGATCTACAAATTCAATTCAATCCCCATTAGAATTCTAATAAATTTTACTAAAAGAACTATTAAGTTAGTCAGGAAGTCCTTTCACAGTGCATTCTCAAGAGACAAAGATGAAAATCATCATGATTTACAACCTGGAGACTTTGTTTATTGAAGATAACATCAAATAAATAATTCCCTTCATCCACATTGGAAGGGACTTTGTCAGGGATTGATAACTATTTTGGGGGCAGCTAAATATAAAGGCATTGACTCATGGACTCATATTTCTTATTTTAAAAAGGCAAATTCACCTGAGTGGACTCCTTCCATCACTGGACATCTTCTGATAAAAATAACTCAGGAAAAAATCTCTTTTAACCAGAGCAAGCAGAAAAAATCTGGGTATACTGCTTATCCCAAAATTCCCAACCATGTCTCTTTAAGAACTTAGTTTTAATACATCCTTCCACTTTTTTTTATAACTGCTATTTTTCTAAGTTTAGATTTTTTTTGTCTTCTAGGCATTTTGTTCCATGTAAATGACAGCCCTTGTATTTTTTAGAATTTTGTTGTTAACATGGGAATATTTGTACTCTTAGGTCTCTGCCAGACTACAGGACTCATCACCTTCATAAAACCCTAAAACGGGGCCGGCCCGGTGGCGCACTGGATAGTGCGCCGCTTGGGAAGTGCGGTGGCGCTCCCGCCCGAGGGTTCGGATCCCACATACGGACCGGTTCCCGCTCACTGGCTGAGCGAGGCGCGGGAGCAAC
>NW_007735927.1:29981-36268 GCF_000696425.1 Galeopterus variegatus
GTCCGGTACGGGGGCAACACTGAGGGTTGCGATCCGTTGCCGGACACGGAAAAAGACAAAAGACAAAAAAAAATAAAAAATAAAAAATAAAAAAATAAAAAAATAAAACCCTAAAAGAACCCTCACATACATTTGTATCATTGGGTTTTTATCCTCCAAACTTTGGCATGGAAGACAATACATCAGTCTGACTAACTCAGTGTGTAGCTGATGGAGGAAATTTGACTGATTGCTGGATATGTCACATTATTCCCACCTCTTTTTATGACTAATATATGCCACTAGTGATACCTGCCACTAATTTTACAGATGTTCCTGTTATTACCTCTTATACGGAACAACCACTATAATACTTCTATGTCAGGCTTCAATCTATTTCAGTCCATAAACCTTGTGCCCCCAGGCCTGACTTTTAAACCAGCCCTCACACTTGAGCCAATTCAATATTATTCTTATTAGAAATATGTATTAAGAAATTGAACAACAAATACTTATTACCCCAACTACTTCATTCAGTAGGTTACTATGTAAATAGATTTAGAAAGCATATAAAGGATAAGATCCATGGTTTAATTTAGTATTATCAAACCTTCCCTTGAACCAATCTTTTAATGGAAACACCCTCTAAGGAACTACATGTGCCCCTTCAAAACACATTTTTGTATGTTGCATTGTTAAAAATTCCCTAATTCCAGGTTGGGCTTATCAGTGTTTTAATGGCTGGCAAAAGGAAGGGTATGCTATTAGGACATGTCATATACTTTTAATTCTTACATAAGACATGTTTCAAAGGAAGACATAAAAATGGCCAACATGTATATGAAAAAACACTCAACATCACTAGTCATCAGGGAAATGCAAATTAAAACTACACTGAGATACCACCTCACCCCAGCTAGACTGGCTATAATCAAAAATACAGTGAATAAGAAATGCTGGTGAGGGTGTGGAGAGAGGGAAACACTCCTACACTGTTGGTGGGACTGTAAATTAGTACAACCACTATGGAAAACAGTATGGAGGTTTCTCAAACAACTACAGATAGATCTTCCATACAATCCAGCAATCCCACTTCTGGGTATGTAACCAGAGGAACGGAAATCATCATGTTTAAGGAATACCTGCACTTCCATGTTCATTGCAGTTCTGTTTACAGTAGCCAAGATATGGAACCTTTTATGGAAACTAAAAGTCCTTCAATGGATGATTGAACAAGGAAACTGGTATATGTACACTATGGAATTCTACTCTGTCATAAAAAAGGATGAAACTCTCCCATTTGCAACAACATGGGTGAGCCTGGAGAAACTTATGTTGATTGAAATAGGCAAAGCACAGAGGGATAAATACTGCATGTAGTAACTCATATGTGGGAGCTAAGAAAGAGAGAATGAAGGAAAGAAAGACCACAGTAGTGCATTTGACTTGCAGAGGGAGAGAACATTCCTTGGGCTACAAAGTGGACTGGGGGGGAAGGAGGACGGAGAGGGAGGTTGAGGAAAATTGGGCAGGGGACACATGGTTCAAATGCAATTGGTGGTAATGGGTATGCTGCCAGCATGAATCTGGCCCTCACTTCATGGGCATGAGGGGTGATAATCAGACTTGTATCTCATGAATATTCAAAACCAATTTTTTTTAAAAAGATGACCGGTAAGGGGATCTTAACCCTTGACTTGGTGTTGTCAGCACCACGCTCACCCAGTGAGCAACTGGCCATCCCTATATGGGATCCGAACCCGTGGCCTTGGTGTTATCAGCACCGCACTCTCCCGAGTGAGCCATGGGCCGGCCCGAAAACCAATTTTTTAAAAAGTGAAAAAAAACTACTAGGATCCACCCTTTTCTCATTATCTACTAAAGACCAAGTGGACTATGTTAGCAAGATATAATGATCACGTCATTCAAAGTATATGGGACTCGATACCTAGTGCAGAAGTGTATGTCAGCAGAGATACAATTTGAAACCCATATGCTATCATTGGCCAAATAGCTGAAGGTACTGTCAAAAGCATTGATGCTCAACAACAACAACAAAAAAATCTCTTAATTGTCACAGGTGGTACCAGATTTTAATAGAAGTGCATTAGATTATTTGTTAGCTAAACAAGTCCTGGTTCCTTTATAGATTTTCTAAATTAAACATTCTTCTATTGTTTATCTCTCTCCTCTCTTATTGTCTCAAAGGCAGAGAAAGAAGACCAGATAGTATTTGTGTATTCTTCACAGAAATCTCCTTAGACACATCCCTGAGTATTGAGAGGACCTTTCAAGTTTTCATGTTATTGCAGGCAGTAGTGTTGCCAGTTATCCTCCACCACATGATCCATGTTAGCACTAAGAAGAGATCAACAGGTTAGAGGCAAAATAAAGCATCTAATCAGGAACAGGGATTACAACCCAGGTAGCACTGAGGCACTGCATCATTCGAGAGGTACAAGAGGGCTTACATTTATGGAAATTTATTAAGATTAGAGAAGGTATTTGTCAGATTATTTCATTGGTTAGTTTAAGACAGAAGTCTTTAATCATTCGTAAAATGAGGCATTTAAATTCTTTTGCAAGGGAAAGCTATACACAGAGTATCATTAAAGACTAGGTCAGTTTTCTTGTATTGTACATTGTGGGGAGCAACTTGATTTCTCTTAATTTCTTTGTGGGTCTCAAAGTTCATAAATAATTCCACTGAAATCAGCATCTCCAAATGGACTCACTGATGTCACGACTGGAATATTGCTAAGCTGTCATATACATGCCTTTTTCTTCAGTTTCCAATGAGATTTTTCTCACTGCCCTTCAGTCCCTCTCGAGATGTCCTGGTGTACTTCCAGTTTGCACTAAAGGTCTCCCTTGAGGCCCAGCTTCTGCTCAGGCTCATAGCCAATGCCTTGTCTTGTAGCTCTTTGTTACTGCAGCATCCCATTTCCAGACAGGAAATTTTGTTTCAGTTACCTATTCTGCTTAAAAATCCACACTCAAGAGATGGCAGTTTATAAGAAATTATTACCATCTTTGGTTCTCTGACTTAGAAAATCTTGTAGGCTGGCATCTCTCCAGCCACTAAGTAGGGTAACACCTGAGAAATCATGTCAAAGCACAACTGGGCTTGCGTCCAAGAAGGCTCACTGGTGGTCTGCAGCAGGTGCAGCTGGAGACTCATGGGAGCTGTCAATGAACATACCTGCTCAGGGTCTTTCCATGTGGTTCTCTACCAGGGTGGTAATGGGGTAGTTCTATTAGACTGAGCAGGGGTGAGGCCATGTTGGGAACAAAAATCACTGGGGCTCTAGGCATACTTAGAGGACACAGGTTTGGTTTTTTTTCTTAGCATGTATTTTTCTGAGTTTCCTCTTTTCCCACAGGTACTTTCTATTTTGAACCCTGGTTATAGGACAAGATAACATTATTTACATAAATATAAAGTTGTTTTCCAGTTAGTCTGGAGCAGCAAACGTGCCACCAGACATGTACTATCCAGACTCTGAGAAACCAAGGATAACATCAGTAAAGCTGGGCTGCTGCTACCCCAAGCCAGATCAAAATCCTGCAGGACCCTAGGAGAGTGTCAAGGAGGAGAACAGAGTCTGGACAGAGACTTGGCAAAACCATGCACCGGGTTTCTTGCTTGGGGTCAACACATTTCATGTCTCCCTCCCTCCTGCTTTTCATTTCCTACATTCCATTCCCTCAACCCTGTCTTTAAATATTCTTTAGTAAAACTGAGTCTTTCAGATGGCTTTTGTATGACAATGCTCCTTCAGTTTTACCAAGCAGATGTGTTAACCTAACATCTCTCCTCAGGTTACTGCTCTTCCTGAATAAAACTTGACTTCCATTTTCACCACCATTTGGATTTGGGTTCTTTGGTTTTGTTTGGGGGCAGGCGGCCAAGTTGGGTTTGGTTAATGATGTTTGGGCAGCATCCATCGAGGGCTCCCCAAAAATAGGTTTTTGTAAACCAAGCCAGAAGAAGTGTATCCTGGTTGGTTTCAGTCCCCAACATCTGTGTGAGTGAATCTGCGTCCACCTGTGGGTATCAGATGCCTGTGGTAGGTGAGCCCTGAACATCCATCGAGGGCTCCCCAAAAATAGGTTTTTGTAAACCAAGCCAGAAGAAGTGTATCCTGGTTGGTTTCAGTCCCCAACTTCTGTGTGAGTGAATCTGCGTCCACCTGTGGGTATCAGATGCCTGTGGTAGGTGAGCCCTGAGGTTGGGATTTTGGAAACTTTCCTTGGTCTTCTAGCAGCAGAGTTATTCAATGATTTCCCACCCTTTGGTTGGTGATGGAAAGCAGCATTTAAGGAATTGAAATGTTCTGAGCTGGGTAGTACCACCGGTACTTCTCTTTCAGCACTGGTTGCTGGCTTAGAGTTGCTTAGAGTGTAGCATTGATAACACTGAGGTCCAGGGTCTGATGGCCCAGATACCAGGACTGGAGAGAGGTGTATTTTCAATAAGGGAGCATGAATTTACCGTGGGTTGTATTTAACAAAGGTCAAAGTCCAAGAGGCACAACCAAGGCCTAAATCATCCAGAGAGATATACTTCTTAGAAAAGATAAAAAGGAGAAAATCCCAAAGGAAGTTCCCAGGTGCATATGGAGCAGGGTGATGTCTGGCAGGGGAGGTGGGAACTCCGTGGGGACCACACTGCCATCCCACAATCCAGCAGCCTGGCCCAGTGCACGCAGAGTGGGGAGACATCCAGCAGGGGAGGCAGAAGCTATGTAGAGACCACACACCTTGTGTGGGGCCACTGCCGTGTGATCCAGCAGCAGGTAGGCTTCAACACCACCACCTGGCTCCAACCCAAGCTCGGCCCAGCACGCACAGAGCAGGGAGACATCCAGCAGGGGAAGGAGAAGCTCCACAGAGACCACACACTCTGCGGTGCCTCCACGCATCCCAGCAGCCCAGCCAAGTGCATGCAGAACAGGGAGACGTCCCTGCGGTACCACCCCATGACCAAGCAGCCAGGCTGAGTCCAAGCTGACAAGAGAGGTGGCTACCCGGAGAGGCCCAAGACCTGAGGCAACCACACACACAAGGCACTAGTGGCCAACTGAGCAGTCACTGAGGTAGGCATACCAAATTGGCAACCACAGCAACATCTTAGTCAGACAACAGTGTCAAACCTGTGGACTGTGACCCTAACCCTAACCCCGCCACAATGAATAAACATCAAAGAAAAGATACCAGAAATACCAAAAATCAAGAAATTTCACCACCAAAGGGTAATAACTCTCAAGCTCTAGATCCTATAGAAGAAGAAACCCTTGAAATGACTGACAAGGAATTTTGAGTGATTATTCTAAGGAAACTGAATGAGATACAAGAAAACTCAGCTAGACATCATGATGAAATGAGGAAAAGTATACAGGACCTGAAAGAAGAAATGGACAAGGAAATCAATGCCCTGAAAAAAAATGTAGCAGAACTTGCCGAACTGAAGAATTTGTTCAGTGAAATAAAAAACACAACAGAGAGTTTAACCAGCAGGCTTGTGGAAGTTGAAGAGAGAACCTCAAACTTGAAGATGGGCTGTTTGAAATAACACAGGTATACAGAAAAGAAGGAAAAAGAATCAAAGGCATTGAAGAAAATCTGAGAGAGATATCAGACAACCTTAAGCACTCAAATATTCGAGTCATGGATATTCCAGAAGGGGAGGAAAAGAGAGATTGCATTGAAAACATATTCAACAAAATAGTGGCAGAAAACTTCCCAGGTATAGGAAAAATCACATATCTTCAGATCCAGGAAGCTCAAAGATCTCCAAACATATTCAATCCAAAAAGGTCTTCTCCAAGACATGTTATAGTTGAATTGACAAAACTCAAAGACAAAGAGAGAATCTTAAAAGCTGCAAGAGAGAAGCATCAAATCACCTATAAGGGAACCTCAATCAGACTAACATCAAACTTTTCATCACAAACCCTAAAAGCCAGAAAGGAATGGGATGATCTATTCAAAATACTGAAAGACAGAGATTGCCAGCCAAGAATACTCTACCCTGCAAGGCTATCCTTCCGAAATGAAGGGCAAATAATATAATTCTCAGACAAACAAAAACTGCGGGAGTTCACCACCACACGACCAGCCTTACAAGAAATTATCAAGGGAGTAATGGGTTTGGTTCCTGAAAAATAACTACCACTGCCATAAAAACCCAAGAAAAATCAAAACCCACTATTACAATAAAAATGTCATTCATGAAGAGAAAACAAACAAACAAAAGGGCTATCTACATCCTAAGGAACCAACAAATACAGAAAACAAACAGTAAA
>NW_007735927.1:37268-38568 GCF_000696425.1 Galeopterus variegatus
TATATGCTGCCTTCAAGAGACCCAACTCACCTCTAAAGACTCACATAGACTAAGAGTGAAAGGATGGAAAAAGGTTTACCATGCAAACAGAAATAAAAATGAGCCAGAGTAGCTATTCTTATATCTGATAAAATAGACTTTAAAAACCATAAAAAGAGACAATGAGGGACACTACATAATGATAAAAGGATTGATCCATCAAGAAGACACAGCAGTCATAATATATACGCACCCAATGTTGGAGCAGCCAGATTTATAAAACAAACTCTATTAGACCTAAAGAAGGAAATAGACACAATACCAGAATAGCAGGGGACCTTAACACCCCACTGTCGATATTGGACAGATCATCTAGGCAAAGAATCAGCAGAGAAACACAAGNTGAAGCAAACATCATCCTGATACCAAAACCAGGTAAAGATATAACCCAAAAAGAAAACTACTGGCCCATATCCTTGATGAATATAGATTCAAAAACCCTCACTAAAATACTAGCAAACAGAATACAGCAACATATACGTAAAATTATTCACCACGACCAAGTGGGATTCATCCCAGGGATGCAAGGTTGGTTCAACATATGCAAATCAATAAATGTGATAAACCATAATAATAAAATCAAACACAAGGACCACTGATCATCTCTATAGATGCTGAAAAAGCATTTGATAAAATTCAAACTTCATTCATGACAAAGACCCTCTATAAGATAGGTATAGATGGAAAATATCTCAATATAGTTAAAGCCATATATGATAAACCCACTGCCAATATCATCCTGAATGGGGAAAAGCTGAAAGATTTTCCTTTAAGAACAGGAACTAGACACGGATGCCCATTCTCACCCCTCCTATTCAACATAGTGTTGGTAGTACTAGCCGGAGCAATCAGAGAAGAGAAGGAAATAAAGGGCATCCACATTGGAAAAGATGAAGTCAAACTCTCCCTGTGCAGATGACATGATCCTATATATCGAACAGCCTAAAGTCTCTACAAAAGAACTCTTGGAGTTGATAAAGGATTTCAGCACAGTAGCAGAATACAAAATCAACATACAAAAATCAGTAGCATTTCTATTCTCCAATAGTGAACATGCAGAAAGGGAAATCGAGAAAGCTTGCCCATTTACAATTGCCACCAAAAAAATAAAATACTTAGGAATTGAGTTAACCAAGGATGTGAAAAATCTCTATAACAAGAACTACAAACCACTGCTGGGAGAAATTAGAGAGGATAGATGAAGATGGAAAGATATCCCATGCTCTTGGATTGGAAGAATCAACATAGCAAAAATGTCCAT
>NW_007735927.1:39103-43645 GCF_000696425.1 Galeopterus variegatus
TCTTCAACAAATGGTGCTGGGATAACTGGATATCCATATGCAGGAGAATGAAACTAGACCCTTACCTTTCACCATACAGTGAAGTCAACTCAAAATGGATTCAAGTATTAAATATACACCCTGAAACAATAAAACTTCTTAAAGAAAACATAGAAAAAACACTTCAGGAAGTAGGACTGGACACAGACTTCATGAATATGACCCCAAAAGCACGGGCAACCAAAGGAAAAATAAACAAATGGGATTATATCAAACTAAAGAGCTTCTGCACAGCAAAAGAAACAATTCACAGACTTTAAAGACAACCAACAGAGTGGGAGAAAATATTTGCAAAATATACATCTGACAAAGGCTTAATATCCAGAATATACAAGGAACTCAAACAACTCTACAAGAAAAAAACTCCACAATATACAAGGAACTCAAAAAACTTTACAAGAAAAAAACAAACAATCCTATTAAAAAATGGGCAAAAGAGCTAAGTAGACTTTTCTCTAAGGAAAATGTACAAATGGCCAACAGACATATGAAAAAATGTTCACCATCACTCAGCATTCAAGAAATGCAAATCAAAACCACACTGAGATACCATCTTACCCCAGTGAGGATGGCTAAAATCCAAAAGCCTCTGAATGATAAATGCTGGCGAGGTGTGGAGAAAAAGGAACTCTCATACATTGTTGGTGGGACTGCAAAATGGTGCAGCCTCTATGGAAAATGGTCTGCAGGTTCCTCAAACAATCGCAGATAGATCTACCATATGACCCAGCTATCCCACTACTGGGAATATACCCAGAGGAATGGAAATCATTAAGTCAAAGGTATACTTGTTCCCCAATATTCATTGCAGCACTCTTTACAATAGCCAAGAGTTGGAACCAGCCCAAATGTCCATCATCGGATGAGTGGATACAGAAAATGTAGTATATCTACACAATGGAATACTACTCAGCTATAAAAAAAGAATGAAATACTGCCATTTGGAACAAGCATGGATAGACCTAGAGAGAATTATATTAAGTGAAACAAGTCAGGCACAGAAAGCGAAATATCACATGTTCTCACTTATTGGTGGGAGCTAAAAATAAATAAATAAATTCACACACACACACACACACACACACACACACACAGCATGTATAGACCTAGAGAGAATTATATTAAGTGAAACAAGTCAGGCACAGAAAGCGAAATATCACATGTTCTCACTTATTGGTGGGAGCTAAAAATAAATAAATAAATTCACACACACACACACACACACACACACACACACACACAAAACAAAACCGGGGGGGGGGAGAAGACATAACAATTACAATTCCTTGAAGTTGACACGACAAGGGAACAGAAAGGACATTGTTGGGTGGGAGGGGTGAGAGGGAGGAGGGAGGGAGTTTTCGGTAATGGGCCACAATAATCAACCATATTGTATATCGACAAAATAAAATTAAAAGAAAAAAAATAAGAAAAAAAACCACTGGTTGCTGGTGAAAGGTAATACTGGGGTGTGAGAAATGACTACTCTGCATAATTTTTTTATTATTAAAGTTACCATTTGGGTGTGAGAAATTACTCAGGGACTAATAACCAGCTTTCTCCTTGAAGGAGTTTGTTTGTGAGCTTTGTCTGTTTTGGTTTGAGTAAGTTGTGCATTTGGGTCAGCAAAGACCTGATGGCCAAAAAGAAAACAGTTTTTCTGAGTTTCTGTTAGCCTGAAAAATAGAAACCATTATAATTGTCTAAGTTTCTGAGCAAAAGTTGTCTACCTGTGTACAGAGTTCTGCAAGTGTGAAACAGAAACTCACTGTTAATGGCAATCCAGCCAAGATAAGAAACAAGAGAAACTCCTCATTAGAAAGAATTAAAGTTCCTTGTAGATTTTGTTTTTCTTATACAATTCAGCCAGTCCTAGCTAAGTGTGATATTTGAGAATTTAACTCAAAACTCAAAACTTGAAACTGAAAGATAAAAAATGAGTTAAAAGGTCTGATTCAGACTGCTATAGAAATTGCTGTACTTAAGGTTTGTTCCACAGCCTTTACTGGATTACCCATAAGAACAAATAAAGTTTAGCCATGTGAAAAGGTTCTATTTTGCCTGTAGTATGATTTGGATTCAACTCTATGTTATGAACTAGTGAGTTTGTATTACTATCTCATGACTGAAATGAAAGCATTAAGGTATTTGTGTGTATGAATATGTGTTTAGGCGTGTTTAAACATATGTACATGTATTATGTTGCATGTTGTGTCTTGGAATTTGAAGCAACTTGCTCTGGTGCTCATGCTGGAAACTCCCTATTCTCATCATTTGGGGTTTTAGCCATTTGTTGGTACCATCTCATGAGTGAAATAGTTCAACCTAGTATTTTTTTTCTGTTTTATGTGGGTTTGTCATTTTGTTTGTTTTGTTTTGTTGTCGTTGTTTAAATTGTATGTTGAATTTTTTTAAAGGGATAAACTTTCATACATAGAATGTTGATATATGGCAGACAGTTCAAAATTTCTTGCTTCCTAGCTTTTCACTAAAAGTTGGGTTATTAAAAATTAAAAATCTAATTAGAATGTATAGTTCTGTAGAGATGTGTATAAAAAAAAGATGTGTTTTTGATAAGAAAGGAATCAGCATGTAGGAGAAGACAGAGATGTGAAGAAAGCTACGGATATAAAGATGTAGTTCTGGTTAGGAAGATTAAAAAGGTAAGAGAATATTTTTTGTCTGAGAACACATCTTTTGTAAAATGAATTTTTGTTCTTAAAATGACTGGCTCTTTAGGAAAGAGGAAGTATAGGACAAAACAGAATGTCCAAGCCATGTTATGAAAATGTCTAAATCATAATAATGGTTTCTGAAGAATATTGTGTGTGATAAGCTAGGATACAATTAGAAGGGAATTATTTCTACATCTTTCTAAAGATTGAACTTTGACATTATAAAGACATCGATGTAGAACTCAAATTTCCCCCATATTAGAACATAGTTTTCTTGATGGAACGATCTGTTCTCAGTAAGACTTCAAGAAGTTCTGATTTTCTGTACGGGTATCTACAGTCAGATTCATCTAAAACACTATAACAAGTACTTTTAAACACAAATTTCAAATTACTTCAAGATCAATGGACAAAATGAAAGTTTTCCTGTACTCTAATAACATATCTAATGGGTTAAAAAACTGCTAATTAAGATCAATCAAAGCAAGCATTAATTCCATAAAGTTAAATAATAAAGGCAATGTTTTGTGCCTTCCATTGTTGGGTTTTTACTCAAATGTTTTGTTTTTCAGATTTAAGAAAATACTCTCCCTTAATTTCTCCATAATTTACAGCAATTCAGTCAAATATATCTTTATGAAGAAAGATGGAAATAATTGATTTTTTAAAAAATCTATCTGATTCCTGCAAAATCCAAAACTGTTTGTGAGTATCTGTGTGACTTTTATGCCACATGTTTTTTTTACACAAATAAGTTTAATAAGTATTTCCCCTGTATAACAAGATACATTTGGAAACACTGGGTATAAAATAGCATGGCTCTTCTAAGTTCCTTACAACACTTCATGTTGCCCTAATTTGGCCTAACTGCTCTTTCATCCCATCCCACTCCCCACACCCCCAGCTTCGAAAATGACAAGCTGGGAATGAGCTTTTCCAACACTGAGGGATCAATACAAAAAAAAGTAAGACCTTTTCAATCAGAAAATTGATCATCAATACTTCATGAGGAATGGTTTCCTCAAAAAAGAGGGAAATAATATCTTGAGCCTTGAAGTAGGGCCTCATGACTTGGATGAGACATCCTGTTCCTAAGCAAATGATTCATGCTCTTCACATTGTTGATGTACCAATTAATGCATACCTTGCTAACTCAGTAAGCCCCCTGTTTTCAATCAACTGTTAAGACAATAGATAAACAATTGTTAAAGGTATTTTTTGAGCTTTCGTATCAGTGTAATGTTGCCTGGTAGAATGAGTTTGGGAGTGTTCCTTTCTTTTTAATTCTTTTCAATACTTTGAGGGGTATTGCTGTTAATTCTTCTTGAAATGTTGGGTAGAATTCTCCAGAGAAGTCATCTAAATCTGGGATTTTCCTTGTGGGGAGGTCTTTTGATTACTGGTTCAATCTCCATCCTCATTACAGTTCTATTTATATTTCTTATTTCTTTAAGCTTTTGATTACTGGTTCAATCTCCATCCTCATTACAGTTCTATTTATATTTCTTATTTCTTTAAGATTCAGAATGATAGCTTATTCATTTCTAAGAATTTATCAGTTTTATCTATGTTATTCAATTTTGGGTGAAGAACTCATATCATTTCATAATTGTTTTTATTTCTATGGCATGAAATGTAATGTCACCTATTTCATTTATTATTTTACTATTTCAGTCTCTTTTTCTTTCTTCTCTATGTTTATGTAGCTAAAAATTGGTCAATTTTATTGACTTTTTCTAAAACCAATTCAGCATTATTTGTTTGCTTTTGCTTTTTTTTTCCTGATCATTTTTGTTCTAATCATTTTGTTCTCCCCCCCCCCCCCCCC
>NW_007735927.1:43655-48445 GCF_000696425.1 Galeopterus variegatus
TTTTTTTTTTTTTTTTTTTTTTTTCTTATTTTTTTTTTTTTAATTTTTTTTTCCCCCCCCCCCCCCCCCGTTGTTTACCTATGTTCTAGTCATTTTTCTGCTTGGTTTTCCACTAGTTTGTTCTTGTTTTTCAAGTTTTTTGAAATCTAATGTTAGGTTGTTGATTTCAGGTCTTTCTTCTTTTTAATGTAAGTTTTACTCTTAGCACTGCTTCCACTGTGTTCTTTGACTTTTCTCATGTTGTACTTTTATTTCCATCAGTTTTGAGATTTTTTCCCCCCAAAAGTGTAATTTTATTGTTTTCAGTTTAGTGGGATTATGTAGTATGTCCTCTATCTCTGGCTTATTTCACTAAGCATAATGTCCTTCAGTTACATCCATGTTGTCACAAATAGCCTGATTTTCCTTTATTTTTAAGGCGGAATAATATTCCTTTGCCTGTATGTACCACATGTTATATACTTGTCTGTGGGTGGACATTTAGTTTGTTTCCATTTATTGGCCTTTGTAAATAATGCTGACAGCTCTTTGAGATCCTAATATTGATTCCTTTGGAGGTATATCCAGAAGAAAAATTGGTAAATTATATGGTACTTCTATTTCTAATTTTTGAAGTAACTCCGTGCTGTTATGTATTGTGTCTTTACCAATAAACATTCTCATTATCAGTGTACAAGCGTTCTCTTTTCTCCACAGCTTCACCAGCACTAGTTATCTACTGCTATTTGATAATCATCATCATAATAGACTTCAAGTAATATCTCATGTTGTTTTTGATTTGAATTTTCCTGGCAATTAGTGATGTTGAGAACATTTTGAGATATCTGTTTGCCCTTTGTATGTACTGTTTGTTTACTTATTTATTAGAAATGTCTATTCTCAAAAATTTAGCCAAATTGGGTTATCTGTTCTTTATTTTTAGGATTTTGTTTTGTTTTTGCTATTGACCTATCAAAGTTTTTTTTTTTTTGTTTTTATATTTTTGACATTATTCTTTTATCAAATACACAATTTGCAAATATCTTCTACCCATTCCATATTACTGCCCTTTCACAATGCTGATTGTTTCTCTTACTGTCAAAATATTTTCTGATTTTTCTTCTGATATCATCTTTTCATCTAACAGTTTGTGTTTTTACATTTTTACATATAGGTGGATTTTCAAGCTTTTTATTTTTAATGTATTATGATTGGAAAAGTTTTTTCTATGATTTTGATATTTTTAAATTTAAGGACTGCTTTCTGTCCTAATATGTGGTTTATCTTAAAGAGCGTTCTATGAACACTTGAGAAAATTGTGTTCTACTGTTGTATGATGTGTTCTGTACATGTCTGTTAGGGTCCAAATGGCTCAATATTGTTCAAACCCTTTATTTACTTATTGGTGTTTTGTCTGATTCTATTTATTATTGTATGTGGGTTATTGAAATCTAGTATTTCAATTGCTATGTTTTTTTTAAGCCTCTTCCATGTTTGGTGCATATGTATTTCTGGTGAGTTGAACCTTTGATCTTAATATAATCTTTTTTTTTTAGGGAGTCCCTAACAAATCCACACTTTAATTGACTTTGCTATAAATCAGGCTCTGAGCCTCTAAGCTCTCACTGGTTGTGTCACTCTCTTGGCATTTTGATGTGTTCACTAATCCTGAAGTTTCCTGAACCCAATACTTAGGGATACTTAGAGTGGTTTCATTACAATGTCATGATTAATTACATCATTGCCAATTGGTGATAGAACACAGCCTTCAGCCTTACAGGGGGTGGCTACTCAGGTTTCAGGCTTCTATTATATCTCATCAGGTTCCAAAAGCAAGAGTGGTCTCAGCAATATATGGTTTCACCCTGTCAGTCATTTCATATAATTGAGCTGAAAGACAATATCATCGTTTGCTCTGAGTCTCTTTCAGGATGTTGAGGTAATACTGAACTTATCTCATTACATATTTTATTTATCTATTCTTTTTCTTTCAGCTGCTATTTCTCTTTTTCTTCATTTATACCCAAACACATTTAACATTGGATGGAGCATTAGGTTTGTCCACTGTGCTGTCCACATTCCAGGCAGTGGTTTTATTCTAGCAAATACCCACCCCTCCCACCAGTCCATTTCCATTTATACAGGATAGGTTTACATAGGTACAGATTCAGGGGGCTGTTTTACCACCTGGCAATAAAACTACATTTTCTGTTAACACAAATTTTATTAGTAGTTTCAGAATACAACTTGCTTTATCATGCCCTTAGGAATTATGAGACAAAGATTTAAAGATAAAATAAGTTTCTTGCTTTGAAATAATTTCTGATTCCAGCACTTGCAGTTGTAATCCTGCTTCTGTGACCCTGTATCGGGTAGGAACAAGAAAGTTGAGGTAATGTTGGGAAAAAATCAAAGATTATACGAGCACCCTTCCCCATCCCCTCATCCCCATATCCACTTAAAAAAAAACCAGAGAAATCTATCTAGTGGGACTCCCTTCATTTGTCAAATGCTGAGTGTGAACACACACTGTGAGGGTGTGGAAGCCAGCACTTTCATACCTACACTCCCCCCTCCACAATTTTTTTCACACTTTGTAGAAGACTTTGAGTTCTGAGTGAGAATTAGACTCAAAAATCTCTGGTTCTTTCATCAATCTTTATCATCATTAATCTGCCTATTATTGCCTTTGTTACTTTTGGAGTAGATTTTTAATTATGAACTTCATTTTTTTTTCTTTCAAATTTCTCTAACTGGGGTAAACAGAGTGGACTTGTTTGAGGGACTGTAATTTTGGTAGAAAAAGAGGGTGTCCCTTTTGCATGTCCAATCCTTGATACTGTGGTATCAAGACTTTTTTATTAACCACACCAACGTCCATTTTATAGACCTTATTTCTTAATTATCATCTAAAGATATCCACCCTCCAGGAATGAGTCTCACGACTCCCCCTTTTGTTTTTCATCTTAGTTTCACATTTCTCAATGATTTCTAAATTTATCTTATGAGTATTTGTTAATAACTATTTAAAATTTTACTCCTTCCTGGGATGAATACTTAGACTCTTCTCTCTACCATTCCTTATTCTCTTGTTAATTAATTTAATGTTTTTATTAGCCTCTGTAAATCCAATGTGGAAAAATTGAGACATCAAAGTGAGTACGGCTTCCAGGACTGTTACTGAATTTTGGTGTAGTGCATTGCAGTGGGTGACTATGTGAAAGGGGCTCAGATTCTTTACTTGCTCTCTTCTTTTTTCAATCTTTTAGGTTCTCTTAAAGCCATTTTATTCACTAAGATTCTTTCAAACACTACTGAAATCAGGCTACTTAACAAAGTTTTCATATTTAGCTCAGATTTCTGTAAACTGTTTAATTATATATCTGTTGCCAGCTCGACAACCCACATATTGGATCACAGACATATCAAGTATTATGTGTCCTAGTCTGTGCCAATTTTGCCAATTATATTCTTTTTTCATTTTATAAATTTCACTTTACAAGATCTATTGACTACAGCATTTGTTGCACCTGGACAAGGTCATGTCAAGCAGGTTAAGGCACACTACCAGAGCGCTCTGGCATATTTCAAAATGATTTGCTTTTTTCCTTCCCCTGCTAGAAACACGAGGTCAGCTTTCTTCAGTATGTACTGTGGGATCCTGGTCGAGCTATTGGAGGTAAATTTCACAATATTGTGGTGGCCTGCCTATGATTGGGTCCCCCTGAAGTTTTTAGCTCTCAGAGTTTTCCACACGGAGCCTTCAGGAATTGGTCAGTCTCAATTTCCCATCAGGTTTTCCTTTCCCTGAACTTGTTCCCATGGTGGTTTCCCAGGTGAGTCTCTGCTCCTGTGAGCCTATTGACTACAGCATTTGTTGCACCTGGACAAGGTCATGTCAAGCAGGTTAAGGTACACTACCAGAGCGCTCTGGCATATTTCAAAATGATTTGCTTTTTTCCTTCCCCTGCTAGAAACACGAGGTCAGCTTTCTTCAGTATGTACTGTGGGATCCTGGTCGAGCTATTGGAGGTAAATTTCACAATATTGTGGTGGCCTGCCTATGATTGGGTCCCCCTGAAGTTTTTAGCTCTCAGAGTTTTCCACACGGAGCCTTCAGGAATTGGTCAGTCTCAATTTCCCATCAGGTTTTCCTTTCCCTGAACTTGTTCCCATGGTGGTTTCCCAGGTGAGTCTCTGCTCCTGTGAGCCATGGATGCCTATATTCTACTGTCTGTTTCTCTAATCTTGAGGGCAGCAGTTTTCCCTGTAAGGATGCTACTAATATAATTGATTATATTTACAGCGCTGTGAAGAATAAATATTTGATTATTCATGTAGAGATCAAGAAGATACTTTAAAAAGCACCATCCACATTTCTAGGTCCACATGTAAGGAAGGTGAAAGTAATTTCTCGTTTCAAACGAAAAATAAAAGTTTAAAGAAATTTTAAAAATCAAAACCTCTTCTTCAATTCATAAGAGAGAAGATGACACAAGAAGAGGTTTTGATTTTTCCTTACATGTGGACCTAGAAATGTGGATGGTGCTTTTTAAAGTATCTTCTTGATCTCTACATGAATAATCAAATATTTATTCTTCACAGCACTGTAAATATAATCAATTATATTAGTAGCATCCTTACAGGGAAAACTGCTGCCCTCAAGATTAGAGAAACAGACAGTAGAATATAGGCATCCATGGCTCACAGGAGCAGAGACTCACCTGGGAAACCACCATGGGAACAAGTTCAGGGAAAGGAAAACCTGATGGGAAATTGAGACTGACCAATTCCTGAAGGCTCCGTGTGGA
>NW_007735927.1:49445-71334 GCF_000696425.1 Galeopterus variegatus
ACGAGGCGCGGGGGCAACACCGAGGGTTGCAATCCCGTTGCCGGTCCCCGGTCCAGTACGGGAGCAACACTGAGGGTTGTGATCCGTTGCCGGACACGGAAAAAGACAAAAAAAAAAAAAAAAGACAAAAGACAAAAAATAAATAAATAAATAATAATAATAATAATAATAATAATAATAATAATAATAATAATTTGTTTCCTATTCTGTATGGTTGATGCTCTGTGTCCTGCTGTAGGTGCTCATCTGTCACCCTGTCTTCTTCCCTCTTACTTGCACTTCCCGTTCTCATTCTGGGGGATGAGTGTGAAAATTCAAATCCGGTCATGCAGCTTACCTGCTCTTACACAACTTCATTATTCACGCCCTGTGGTTTGAAATGTGGCAGTGTCTTCAACCTGGGATGGCCACGAGCAATTATTTTGCATGTAGAAAAAAATTTCCAGATGTTTATGTAAATTCATTTTTTATAAGTAATTAAAAATCAACAATATGCTCATGAATGTTTTATTGTTTGAACTAAGTTAAATATTTTAATACAGAACCACTATATAATTAGTTTCTTCAACATTGTTTTTATCTCTTATCATAGACCAGGACCATACACCTACACACGATGCTGTGTGTAGTTTTCTTAATGCAGGTTGTATTCTTTGTGCGCTTTTGACTGAACTTTTGATGTTGCCCCATAATCTTGAGAGCACTTTGTTCACGTGGAGGAATTTAACATATTTGCCTTTGCAGTAAAGTGCAAACTGAATACAAAATAATACCGTATTATTTTGTTCTTTCTTACCTCAGTGTATGTTGAAATTTTATCTAAACTAGTTCATCTAACACATTATCCCCTGTGTGTATTTATACTTGTGTCTTCATACCTGATTGTAAGCTCCTTGGAGGAGCAGACTTTTATTCATACTTTCATCATTAGAAACTAGCATGGTTCTAGATTTATAAGGTAAGCTTTGTGATAGCATTTTTGGTAATTAATAAATTATTACAGTGGCTGGATATTTATTCTGTGATTTTTTTGTCTTCCACATATGATCTACAAAGAAGCTGCACTTTATATAAGTTAGACTTAAGACACATGCACCCACAAATGTGTGACTTTTATACTCCTGTTTTGTGACCCGGGATTGGTGACTTGATTTACAAAGAAACGTGCTGTTACAGGTATTGGTGTCATTTGAGAACACGGATGTGGACCTCACCTGAGCAGAGTGTCAAGACCTGGATTATGCTAAGAGAACCTTGTACAGGGATAAGATGCTGAAGAACTACAGCATGTTGTTGGGCAGATGAAGCTCCTTAGTAAATCCCAGCAGCCACATTTTTTTCCCATTGGTAATTACACGAATCATTTATAAAGTTTAATGTTATATAGAAAGATTCTATTTCATGAAAAATATGATAGCACCCCTCTCTTACAAAAGTTTAAAATTGGCCTCTTCATTGCACAGCTTCTGAAACCGAGATCTTGTCACACTGACAAGGATCTGACTTAGTAGTTTTACAGAATTCTGCACTGTTCTGGATTAACAGGGCACTGCTTTAGCAAACCTGAGGGGATCTTCAAGTTGGAGTAAGGAGCAGAGCAATGGATGGCTAAAGAATGTCCACACCAGAGCCTCCCAGGACAGTCATCACACACTGGGCAGGGAAGTTGGGAAGTGTAAAGCCCAGAGGATGCTGGCCATGGTCAGCTTTTAACCAATTTTTTCATCAGATCCTAGACCTGAGGACAGCTGGTCTGACTGCACCACACAAGCATCATGGAATCTCCAAGGCTGGATCTCATATGTATACCTTCACCTTTTGTATTCTTGAATTTCCTCTTATGTTTACCCAAACTCTAAATCCTACCTTCCTCTTCTCAGACTGTATTTTTGCTATTCACTCTCAATCTTCTCAGTTGCCCTCTTTTCTTCCATTCGCATGCACATGGTTTTCAGACTGTGTAAGTTCGTATTGTCAAAAAGATTAGAAAGTCCTAAAGCTGGGTAACTAATTAAGAAATATAATCCATTTCTAATTGTACTGGAGGCTAAGGCTAACATCATTGGGGTGCATCTGCTAAGGGCCTTCTTCCTTTGGGGACTTTCTGCAGAATCTAGGAGTGATGCAGGGGATCACATGGTGAGAGTGGCAAAACTGTGTCCATAAGGTTTTTGTCTCTTTTTTAAAGGTCACTTTTCTACTTACTGATAACCCATACAGCGTTGACTCATTACTCCATGAATCAATTAATCCACTTGTGGTGTCATAACCCTCACTAGCTAATTATGCTGCAAAGGCTCCATTTTTCAAATACCATATTTGAATTTTCCACCTTCTTAACATTGATACAATGGGGGTCAAGCTTCAATCTCAGTTCCGGGGGGAGTATTCAAACTATAACAAGATATAAATTTATATATTCTGCTGTGAACAGAGTGTCTTCATGTCCTCAAGTCCAGACAGGCTGGACACTTCTGAGGAGCTCACTTCATTCCTATGTGATTGCTTATTGGAGAAGTGTATTTTATCATTTTAAAAATTTTGTTGTCATTCATTTTGCATACACTCTGTGGAGGTGGGTTACTCCTATTCGTATTTAAGTCCTAAATTCTCTAAATTTATCAGGTCCACATCTTACCTGTTTTTTCTTTTTTTTAACTGAAGCATTTGCAGATACTTTTGCATACATGTGATGTCTAATGTCATAGTAGCTTTCCGTTCTTTTTAATATATTGTGAAGCAAATCTTTTTTTTCACTATCACTTTTACATTGATTCTTAGTTTTATTTAAAAATCAATATCAACTTCCTTTCCACATCCACAAATGCCTACCAGAATCTGATTGGATTCACATTCAGCTTAACTCTTAGTGGGCATCCACTGCATCGATTGTGTGACCCATTCCTAGGACTCGAGGTTACAAATGCAGTGATGGGGGTACAGTGTGATGTTTCCATACGTGTATACATTGTGAAATAAGCAAATCAGGCCCATTAGTATATCTATCACATGATATATGATATATACTTATCATTTTGAGGTAAGACATTTAAAATAAACTTTATAAAACAACTTTGAAATATTCAACATGTTAATTTTTGTGAAGTATATTCACTATGCTGCGTGGTACATCACCAGAAGTATTTCATCCCGCTGAACTGAAGCTTTGCACCCTTTGACCATCTCATTCCTTTTTCCCATCAACTTCCATCCCACCCCTTTGCTTCTGGTATTCTTCATCCTATTCCATACTCCTATTGTGATTTGATTATCTTCTTTAGAAAAAAATCTATTAAAGACTATTGGCCATTTTTATTAAGGCTTTCCTGTTATTGAGTCTTTTGAATCCCTCATATATTTTTGATATTTTGCCCTTAACAAATGTATGATTTGCAAATAGTTTCTCTGAATCTGTGGGTTGTCTCTTCTGTTTGTTTGTCTGCTTTGGTATGCAGAAAATTCTCAGATGTATGCAATCTCACTGTTCTACTTTTACTTTAGTTGTCTGTGCTTTTGGAGTGATATCTAAAAAATTACTGCTCAGACCGATATCATAGGCCACTCCCATTAGTTTTTCTTCTAGTAGTTTTCAAATTTTAGAAAATCATGTTTAAGTCCTTACTTTGAGTTGATTCTTGTACAAAGGTTGAGATAAGGGTCTTATTCTTTTTTTAACATTTGGACTGGGAGTTATCACAACATCATTTACTAAACAGACTGGCCTTTCCTCTTTGTGTGTTCTTGGCACTTTTGAGGTAAGACATTTAAAATAAACTTTATAAAACAACTTTGAAATATTCAACATGTTAATTTTTGTGAAGTATATTCACTATGCTGCGTGGTACATCACCAGAAGTATTTCATCCCGCTGAACTGAAGCTTTGCACCCTTTGACCATCTCATTCCTTTTTCCCATCAACTTCCATCCCACCCCTTTGCTTCTGGTATTCTCCATTCTATTCCATACGCCTATTGTGATTTGATTATCTTCTTTAGAAAAAAATCTATTAAAGACTATTGGCCATTTTTATTAAGGCTTTCCTGTTATTGAGTCTTTTGAATCCCTCATATATTTTTGATATTTTGCCCTTAACAAATGTATGATTTGCAAATAGTTTCTCTGAATCTGTGGGTTGTCTCTTCTGTTTGTTTGTCTGCTTTGGTATGCAGAAAATTCTCAGATGTATGCAATCTCACTGTTCTACTTTTACTTTAGTTGTCTGTGCTTTTGGAGTGATATCTAAAAAATTACTGCTCAGACCGATATCATAGGCCACTCCCATTAGTTTTTCTTCTAGTAGTTTTCAAATTTTAGAAAATCATGTTTAAGTCCTTACTTTGAGTTGATTCTTGTACAAAGGTTGAGATAAGGGTCTTATTCTTTTTTTAACATTTGGACTGGGAGTTATCACAACATCATTTACTAAACAGACTGGCCTTTCCTCTTTGTGTGTTCTTGGCACTTAATAGACAACAAGTACATAGTTTAAAAAGAAAGGAATAAAAAGATGCCAACTTTGTGAATGTTTTAGGTTGCATGATGGTTTTAAGACATGAACCTACAGTAAAAGACATTCACTTACATAGATCAAACGACAATGGAGAATTAGGTGAGGCTTGTAGTAGCCATGTGGCTTGCTCTCTTATTTTATGCAACCGAGTCTCAATTTCCTCAGTGTTTATTCAGGTACATCATGCAGTATTAGCAATAATAAAGACATCATCTTCCTTATTTAATACATAATCAAGAACAATTCTATTATCTGAGACTACCCTGGCTAGAAACGTTAATATGCTGTTGTGCACCAACAACAGCCTTTGCAGTGGAGACTACAAACATTCCTAGGGTAGCAGATGAGATTTCATTTCACTTCTTCATTAGTGGATACAGCATACTTTGTTCAAGAGATCTTCCAAAGGGAGAAAACCCAGAATTCCATAATTAACCAGGCAAAACATGCTTGACCCTTTGATGTTGTGGGAGGGGACTGGTGCAATGATTATTCTAGTGATCTGTTTTACAGCTATTGTGTATTGATAATACAAGAGTCGAATATCCCAATCCACATTGGCATCCTATTGTGCAGATGTCTAAGCATCTGGAAGCCCAAATTGAGGCATTCCACCTATAGATATGAATGTACTTGGTACAAGCACAGATGATTCTTTCATCTGTGGACTATTGTGTGTAAAGGAATTATACCAGGAGTAAGCAGTAAGTTTTATTGCTACATATGCTAATGATTCCTCCTTTTGGGATTGATTTCAGTAACATTACATATATATAATATATGTTATATTATATATATAATATATATTAAATTATATACAATATATATAAAATAGCAGCTTCTCAGTCATGATGAGGCCAGGGCAGGACGGTGAATCTTACCTGACTTCACCTGCTCATCTGTCCCTTTCTCTACATTGAAGCTGGTGGAGAGTAACCTGAAGGCTTTGAAGATGCAGCTGTACTCTCTGTGTGGGACAGGAGACTGCCCACCATCACTGAGAGGTTCTTACTTCACAGCCAGGAGGCAGCAACCATGCGGTAAGATGCATAGTTGGAGATGGAGAGTGCAGGATGAGAAAGAGGTGCTTACCCCTTACTACCAGCCCACAGGCAGCTATTGCAAGAGAACAAGAAGGCCAAGGAGCTCCTGGAGGCTACCATCCAGCACCACCAGCACCTGCAGCAGTAGCAGCAGAGGTGGGATTAAAGCACCTGTCACATCCAACAAATGTAGTCTCCTGTCCTCTTCACCTTCTTTCTGTGTCTGTCCGCTGCCTCTTATCTCTCCTCCATCCATCCCGTTTCTACCCTATTTCACCTTCCTATGCCACCCCTTACATCCAGTTGAAGGAAGACCTGACAAGTGTGGTGTGCAGGATCCTACTCAAGTCCTGAACATTCATGAAGATCCAGAAAAGGTGGAAATCCTAAGACTCGGTGGAAGGGAGCAAAAACAGCACCTAATGTGGCTAGGGGACTGAAGGCAAGGAGAGCCCTGGGAATCCTAAGAGGAATGTCTGCAAGAAAGGGCACTCTTGCTGTGGACACAGCAAAGACAAAGGCACAAAGGTACAAAGGCACAGTGATGGTTGGGTGGAGTTTGGTATGAGATCATGGAGACATCCTAGTCCAGATGTGACCTCCCAAAGACATGTCCCAAGTTCCTATAAGTCCTTGAGGAAATTGAGCCACAGCTGCCCACTGAGCATGACCCGATGACCTTCCAGGCCAGGAGGACACACCCAAGCATGATCTCATCTGAGAGGACTGTGGGAAATGAAGACACTATTCTGGTGCAACCCACTTCAGCTGAGCCTGTGCTAAGGGAGGGATGGAGGTTGGCCCAGCACCCCCTAGTCCCCGATTCCTTGTAAAGCCTCTGCCTCACTCTGCCTTCTGTCTAGGCCAGAGTTTTCCTAAGTTCTGGGTCCCTGGAATGCTGATACATTTGAACTGATGGTTTTTGGAGCTCCCAAGGTAGAGGGACAAGGACTGAGACCCTCTCCACCTGGGCCTGGAAGATCCATTACCCACCAGACTCACAGTTTTTTAAAAAGTCAGTGCTGTGGGATGCAAAGCCAGTCAGTTCTATGTTATTCTTCCCACTGGTTTAGTGAAGAAAAAGAAATGTAATTTGATGCTGTGTGTAATTTGTCTTCTTACAAACATAAGACATATAACTGACTTTTGGCAGGAACACATCTAATATATTCAGTGTGCAGAAAGTCAATCAATGTTGTCTTAAATTGTGTATACCTCATGCAATTTCAAATTCACTGATATGCATTAACCCATTTAGGGTCAATGACTAAACTCAAGGTCGGCATCTCTTGGGTCCAAACACATCAAATTAAGGACAAAGAGACCCCTTCTCTTGACAGGCTCCCCTGCAAAGTAAGCCAGTAATGTGGTGGGGTTGAAGAGAAAGGCTCACCCAGGCTTCCAGACTGGTGAGCATGGTTTCCACAGAAGAATGGAAGAATATAGCATGGCGGAAAAGTTTTCCAGCCAGTCTGAGACCTCAAGCATCAAACCTAAATCTCAACCTCTCATTTTTCTAAGTATGGTATAGGGTTAACTACACCTGTGTTATAGGTGAAACGTTCACGCACAATCAAAATAATTTTACATCCAGTGGAAATTAGAGAAGACACTGAACAGAGTACAGACATCATATGTAAAAACTTCAACTTAGTTAATCTCATGGTTAGGAGAAATTTATACCATCAAACTGAAAAGCTTCTGCACAAAAAATAAAACAAATATCAAAGTGAGGAGACAACCTACAGATTCAGGAAAAATATTTGCAAGCCATACATCTCACATGGGCTTTCTAACTATGATAAGATGTTAACTACATCTGTGTTATAGATGAAACAACACAAAATCAAAATAATTTTACATCCAGCAGAAATTAGAGAAGACACTGAATAAAGTACAGACATCACATGTAAAATCTTTAATTTAGGTAATCTCATGGTTAGAAGACATTTATACCATCAAACTGAAAATCTTCTGCACAGAAATTAAAACAAATATCAAAGTGAGGAGACAACCCACAGATTCAGAGAAAACATTTGCAAGCCATACATCTCACGTGGGCTAAATCTAAAGCATATATGGAACTCAAAATACTCAGTATGAATAAATAAGTAAATAACCCTACTCAAAAAGTGAACAAAAACCTGAATAGAACTTTCTCGAAAGAAGACTTGAAATGGCCAACAGATAGATGTATGAAAAATTGTCAATATCACTAATCCACAGGGAAATGCAATTTAAAACTATGAAATCACATCAGACCTGTTAGAACAGGTGTTTTCAAAAAGATAAAAAGAACAAGTGTTCATGAAGGTGTGACTACACAAGGTGTATTAGAACACCAATTTGGAAAGTAGCATAAAGTAGTCACAAAGCTAAAAATAAAACTACCAAATGATCCAGCAATCCCATTTCTGGGTATATGTCCAAAGGAACTGACATCAACGTGAAAAAGAGATGTCAGCTCTCCCATGTTTATGGCAACATTATTCACAACTGTCAACATATCAAAACTACAGAAGCACTCATTGATGAATGGATGGATAAAATAAATGTTTACATATAAAATAAAAATCTACTCAGATGGTAAAAAGGAAACAAATTGTCAATTGTGGCAACACAGATGAATCTAGAGTACATTGTGTTAAATAAAATAAGCCAGGTACAGAAAGACAAATACCACTTAATTTTACTTATATGTGTACTATTAAAAAGTCAAACTAATACAGAGAGAAGAGTGAAGTTTACCAAAACTGAGGGTTAGGATGGGGTAAAAGATCTATAGGGATGTGTTGGTCCAAAAGTAGAAAGCTTTACTTCAGCAGGAGGAAAAAATTCTGGTGCTCTATTGTACAGCATGGCGAATAGAGTTAATAGTAATGTATATTTCAAAGTTGCTAACAGAGTGGATTTTAAATGTTCTCACCACAAAGAAATAAGTGTGTCAGATAATGAATATGTGAATTAGCCTGATTTAATCATTTCACAATGTATACCTGTTAAAACTTCAAATTGTATGTCATAAGCATATACCATTATCATCTGTCAAGTAAAACAAAAAAAAGATATTTTAAAAAGACTTGTCCAATAGTATGTAAAAAAGAGAAAAAACTATGTATTGAGTAAAAGAGAAACATTAAATTCAAAGATATGAACAGATTGAAAGTTAATGGGTAGAAAAAGATATACAATGTAAACATGCCCATAACATAGATGCACCAGCTGACCATATTAATGCCAAACAAACAAAATTAAGACAAAATTTTTACTAGGAATAAAGGGTCATTTATGACAAAAGTGTCAGCCAGGAGGACACCATAACAATTATAGGAATACGTGCACCAAACAAATAAGTCCAACATCAAATAAAAATAATTAGAGTAGAAATTAAGGGTGAAATAGACTGTTCTATGTAAACATTCAGATATATCAAGTACAACTAGGCAAAAGTCTGACAAGGGTATAGAAATCTTGGACAACATTATAAACCAACTTGAATTTACAGATAGGTACATATATACACAAACACCCAACAAAAGAATACCCAATCTGTTCGAGCCCTTGGAACATACTTCAGAAAAGACCATTTGCAATGCCATAAAGTATCTTCAATAAATTTGAGGATTGAAATCATACAATGTATGTTCTGACCATAATAGATTTAAACAGAAAATTATTAACTGAATGATATTTCAGTAGTTCACAATTACATGAAAGATAAACAACAAACTCCCAAGCTGCCAGTGAGCCATAAAAATGACGCTAGAATTTGAAAAATATTGAGATTGAAAACAGTAATACAAAATGCCAAAAGTAAAAAAGGGCTTAGAGTAAAATTTATATTTGTAAATGTATACATTTTAAAAAGGAAAGATCTGAAGTCAATAACCTAACCTTCCAACTGAAAACCTAGATACATGTGGAAAGTTAAATCTTCCAAAACAGAAAGAAGAAAATAATAACGATCAGAGTGAAAAATGAGAAATGATGGCATTGTACTCTCTGCCCACTGGTACCAGAGATTTGGGGACAGAATGGTGGCAGATGGAAATGACCTCCCTGCCCAAAAGGATCCCAGAGCCCCTGCCATCAACCACACCCCTCAGGTTCTATGCTGGACACCATTTTGTCTTACTTGCTCTTACCCATCTTTGAGGCCTGGGTCTCCCCCCCTCCGAAGGCTCTGAGGGCAGACAGGGAGTCACCACAGACTCGAGAAGACTCCTTAGGTGAAAACAGGCTCTGGGGACATCTCTAGGTCTGGAGACCTATACACAGGTAAGGCCATGCACAAGTAAATACACAAGTGGAGTCAGGATTTACCTGTTAGTGGCAAGATAAAAAATAGCACTCCATCACTGCAAATAGAAATACAAAATATTTCTTAGCTATAGGGCATGTGATACACTCATACCTATGATTTGGTGCCATTTAAAAATATGAGGAATAGGTATAAAAGATAAGAATCCCTTCTGGACACTCCTTTTCACTGAGTAAAAGAAAGCCACTATTGTTTACAGCTGTTTAAATAAGTTCAAACAAGTTGTTTACAATTACGTACCTGTGAATTTGTGCATTCACATAGAACTGTTTCTATTCAACCCATAGACTCACTCTGCATTAGCTTCAAACAGAAAAAATTACCTTTGCTTAGATAGTTTTGTAATACTGATCATACGAATTTACCTAAAATAGAGTAGGAAAAACTCTGGACAAGCTCGTGGCTCACTTAGGAAAGTGTGGTGCTGACCACTGATTCAGATCCCTACATAGGGATGGCCGGTTAGCTCACTTGGGAGAGCATGGTGTTGACAACACCAAGTCAAGGGTAAAGATCCCCTTACTGGTCATCTTTAAAAAAAAAACTCTATGTAGTGCAGTACTTTAGACTTAATATATTTAACAAAATATACAGAAGTTAGAGTGGCAGTTAATGTTAAAAATCCTGAAGTAAGTCAAACCAAACTATTTATTATTCTAAGTGTACATATTCCCTATCCACAGTTATGCCGTGTTCCATTAAGAATTTTTAACAAAGAACATTTTATGCATAAATGTTGCATGTGAGGTGGTTTTTTGTGCATTGTAGGCTGCTTACTAACATCTGTGTCTACTTCCCACTCAGTGGAGTAGCACCTCCCAACCTTCAGTTATGACAACCAAAAATGTCTTCAGACAAAGACAAATGTCCTCTGGAAGGCAGTGCCACCAGTCATATTTAAGTATTGGTAACACTCGAAATATTGAAAATACTTTAAATATTCCATTTATCATTTCTATTTGAAAGTTTATGTTACATAGCTTTCTCTTCATTTCAAATTCTGACATAAAAAGTGTTGAAAGTTTTCTTGAAAACTTTGACACATTAAATAGATTTAGAAAGATTAATTTTATTTTCACTGTTCAATGACCCTACCATCACAGACCTGAGGTCTAGGTGAACTGAATTTTCCCAGAGGGCAGACCTGGGGCTCTGCTGCCCTTGGGAAACTGCTCCCTGCCTCCAGCTGCTCTGGTGGGAGCAGCCCTGCCTCAGGCAGCCCGAAGTGTGATTCATGCAGCAGCTCTGGAGAGCACAGGCTGGAAACCTTGGTGGCATTCATGTTGTGTTGTTTGCAGGTTGGTGGAACATGAGAGCAGGGGAGGTGTGGCAGCCTCCACCCAGATTTCAGAAGATGTGTCGAAGGCAGAGACCTGCTGCAGGGGTGGAGCCACTGTGGAGACCATTACTAGAGCAATGTAGAGCAGAAAAGTGGGGTCAGAGCCCCCACAGAGAGCCCCCACTGGGGAAATGTCTAGAGAAGCCAGGACAGCAGGGCTCATACCAGGAGCCCAGAACTGTGGGGCTGCTGGCAATGTGCAGTGCCAGCCTGGAAAAGCTGCAGGCACCAGGGCAGCTCAATGGGCTGTGCCTGGAAGAGCTGTGGGAGTGAGGCTGCCCAATGCTTTGGGGGCCCAGATGCCCTGCTGTGCTTAATGTTTGTCCTGTTTGGGTTTTGGATTTATTTACAGTCTGTTTTTTCTTTCTTCTTGTCTATTCCTCTCTTTTGGAATGGGAATGTGTACCCAATGCCTGTCCCACCACTGTATCTTGGAAGTAGATAATTCGTTTTTGATTTTTACAGGTACACAGGTGGAAAGAGTTTTGTATTTAGTTTCAGATGAGATTTTGGACTTTTGAGTTGGTGCTGGAACAAGCTAAAGACTTTTGGGACTGTTGGGATGGAATGTCACTAAATACAGCTGAAAGGACAGAGCTATGCAGACAGGCCTCAAGGTGTATAGAATGTACAGTAGGTTATGTGAATGCAAGGGTCAGTTATCCTAAGGGAACATCACAAAAGATTCTGAACATGTAGATAGTATTATGAGGGACCCTGAAGGAGTGGAGTATCAGGAAAATGAAATCACAAAAGGTCAGGACCCTTCAGGGATCCAGAATTTTGCTGAGCATTTGATGTAAATAACTGTGCACGTGCACCCAGGTGTTCCTTGGATATTGTCTAATGTAACTTTGCTTGTGCACCCAGGTGTTCCTGGGTTGTCTGACTTGCACTCAGGTGTCCTGGATTATTGGACCTGAGTATAAAGAAGAAATGGCTCTGATCCACTGTGTCCTCTGCCCCTGGGATGCCCCCAGGGGGACACAGGGAGGATGCTACTGCTGTCAGAGACTGTTGCTGCAAGCTGTTGCTGCCAGTGCCCCCTGGATGCCCTGAGAGGCCACCACTGCCAATTCTGGAAACTGCTGGAAGCTGATGCTGCTTCTTCTGCTACTGCTGCTTCTGAGGAGGCTGAGGACTGAGTCCACTTTGGAATGAACCTGTCAACTCTTCCAATGTCTCCTGGGATCTTTTCCAATTACCTAACTTGCAACCTGTCTGGGAGGGGTCTGGTGACCCAACCAGGCACATGAGGGGTCTGTGAGCCAGCCTGTACAATGGGTTCGAAGGGTCTCTGAATCCAAGCCTGACACCTTGGGGGTCAGAGTCCTTATCTCCTACAGAGAGCTCAAGAATAATAACCTCCTCAGTCATACATGATAAAAGTACCTGACTTTGATTTCTAGTTAAGGTGGAAGTAGTTTTTCTTGAAGTAAGAGGGGGCAGTTTACAACCAGCTATGTTGTCTTGCCTCTCTCTATATCTCCTCTTCTTTGCAGCTGATTAGAGAGGTAAGAAAAACAAGAAACTTAATTTCAGTCCTTAATTTTAAGTGCACAACCTCTGAAGTAAATCAGCATAAGAGGGGGTGATTTCATCTGTGGGTATTCTCTTAATTCTTCTGCTAACCTCACAGAATTGATGATTATCAGTTCCCAATTAAGGGCCAATTGAAGCATTCTGCTTCATCTTAGTTATCCCAAAGATGGTTATTTTTTTGTCCCTTTCACTGTTACTGGGAGACCAGGCCTAGTTGGATCAAGACTGGTCTCCACCCACACAACAGTGATGCAGAATTCTGATTTTTTATTAAATCTTGGTTTGACAACCTGAGACATTGTGGCAATAGTGGGGAAATTCAATGGGGGCCAAGTGTGGCTGTTATAGGACTCTTTTCTATTTTTTACAGATACATTTTAAAATGTGAGAAAATCATATTTCTATTTTATTTTAAATGTGTTTAAAAAAAACTGATATGGTCATTTTCTTTCAAACCATTAAAAGATGTTTGTTCTCATCCAATAAACTAATTTGTGAGTTTCAATGCATTGTATTACACAGTCAGAAAAACTGCTCTAGTGCGTGTAGTGAAATAAATTAGCAGGGTCATAGGGTAGGTGCATTTCTTAGTCCTTGTGTCGATTTACACTTGCAATGTCTGATAATTAATTGCCCAGAAATCCCCATGTTCCATTAACTCATGCATCCCTTCATTAAATACAATTTTAGTAACGTGTGTGTGTGTGTGTGTGTGGTGGACATGAGCTTTCCCTTTTCTTCTCTGGCTTCTGCAGCAAACTGGTACATGGTTTATCAAAGTTCCTGCTACATTGAAGTTTCTCTTAAAACAGGGAAATAGGGCTGGCTGGTTAGCTCACATGGGAGAAGGTGGTGCTGATAACACAAAGGTCAAGAGCTCAGATCCCAGTATTGGCCAGCCAGCAAACAAACAAAAAACACAGAAAATAAGAACATGCCCAGCTTGAGTAATCAGAGTTGATGTGGGCTTGAGTGTTAGAATGTGGGGCAGAGTAAAAGAAGGGCGAACATTGGGGGTGTGTGGATGGGATGTGTGGGAGACTGCGGTCATGCCTAAAACCTATCCCTGGTTTTCTCTTTTCCTAATGTATCTCCTGCCTTGCTCAAATTCCTGTGTTTTCTTAGATTTTTCAACTTCCCCTTAGTGATTCTATTTGCAGATCCGGGGAACTCAGCCTTGATCTTCCCACAGCCTTCTTGTCTCAAACTTTAGAATCTATAGACCCCCATCCTTGAACTCCTAAATCCCATGCCTCTCCCTTAAACACTTACTGATACGGTATGTGGGGATCTTTTAAATACAGGATGATTGGCAAGGATTGGGTGACAGGAGTCGCTGTCTAATCTTTCACACTCTGGATACAGTTTGTCATTCCCTCTCTTTGTAGGTCTTTCTCCTATCCATAAAAATGGAGACACTAATACACCTTTGGATGTGCAGACCTCACCCTGAGCCCACCTCTAATAATATAAAGGCCAATACTGCAATCCCTTTTCTTCCCCTATGAAGTGAAATCCTCAGAGCCAAAGAGAGGAGCCTCAGGGATGATACCTGAGTGTTTCCCCACTAGCCATGTATTGTAGTTTTCTGTGTTCAACCACAAACTTCTATTGTTAAACATATTTCTAAGGATCTTATTTTGATTTTATTGTAATGGATTGTTTCTTCAATTTCCTATTTTTATTATTCATTTTTGTGTACAGAATACAATTGATTTTTGTATATTGATCTTGTCTTTTGTTAATTTTAAGTTTTTAGTAAATTCCTTATGATTTTCTAAATACAAAAATATGTCATCTGAAAATAAAATTATACTTCGTTCTTTCCAGTGTAGATGCCTTTTATTTACTTCTGTTGCCAGTTTTTCTGTCTAGTACAATGATGAAGAGATGTGGTGACAGTGGATTGTTTATCTTATTCCTGGTCTTAGAAAATAAAGATATGGACTTTCACCACTAAGAATAGTGTGAGCAGTGGGTTTTTCATATGCCATCTATGAGTTTGAGAATGTTCCCTTCTATTCCTACTTTGTTGAATGTGTTCTTCATAGAAGGATGTTGTATATCATCAAATTTGTTTTGTCCATCCGTTGAGATTTTGTGTGGTTTTGTTTATTATTTTATTGATCTAGTGTATTATAATAAGTAATTTTTGGCTATTAACCAAAGATGGAGTCCTAGGATATATGCAATTTTGACATCGGGTATAATTATTTTTTACATTGCTTTGTTCTGTTTGCTTTTATATTTTTACCTAGTTTTGTATCTATTGTCATAAGATACAGTCTTCTGAATTTTTCTTTGCTTTTAATGTCTTTGTAGATTCTCAGTATCATGGTCATACTGACTCAGGGAATGAGTTGAAAATTATGTCTACAATGTCTATGTTGGGGAGAGTTTGGGAAGAGTTGATACTAAGTCTCCAAATATTTTACAGTATTCATCATTATAGCTTCAGGACATGAGCTTTTCTTGGTGTGTAGTGTTTTTTTATCATTAATACAATGACTTCACCTGTAATAGGTCTATTCAGATAATTTATTTTTTTCTTGACTCTGGTTTTGCAGTTTGATTCTAGGAATGTGTCCATTTCATGCACGTTATCTTACATATTTACATGTCATTGTGCATATTATTCTTCTCTATTTTTATTTGTGAGGATGTTAGTAATGTCTCCTCTTTCCTAAATTTAGTTATTTTTGTCTTCCCTCTCTTTTTCTTTCTTTCTTTTTTCCTTTTTTGGTCTAGCTAAAGATTTGTCAGTTTCTTTAATCTTCGTGAGCCTAATTTTGGTGTTCTATTCTTTTTTCTTTTCTCATTATCTATTTCATTGATGTCTCCTGCAACCATGATTCTTTTCTCCCTTCTGCTTACTTTAAATTTCACTTGAGCTTCCCCTTTCAGTATCTTCACATATAAGTTTAGATTACTAAGTTGAGATTATTCTTTTTTAATATGAATATTTACATGTATAGACTTTCCTCTAAGCTTCGCTTTGTCTATGAGAGCTTCATTTTCAGCCATATGTGTATTTTCTAGTGCCCATTTCGATTTCTTTGACCTATTCATGATTCTCGAGTGTCTTCTTTACCTCTAACAAATTTATTTTAATTGAAATGTAATGTGAAATAATATATCAGGCAGTATCACACTTTGTAAAGTTAAATGTTTTGTGTGTGGTAATGTGCTTCAATTGTTCAAGGCTGTACAGGTGTGTACTGGGTTGTAATATAAATTGAATTTCTTGCCATGGGCTGAATTTCAAAAATATTTAAAAACCACAAATTATTCTTACTCACTCTTTTTGCCTTTGAAAAGTGTTCACACAGTTGCCTCTTCCTTGTAATATGGTCACCACACACATCTGCCTCTAAAAATAAGGCCTTAATTCTTACTGTACTCGCATCCATGTGAGTGTGTGTTTGTGATACTCTCTTGTATCCTGTGCTGCAGTTTTCCAGAGGCACTGCTCCAGAGACCCAGGCCTAAAATAAAAATCTCAACTCAATGCATCTGCACACTTTATTTGAATAGAATTTGGGGAGTGGGGTCACCATGAGTAAATGTTGATAATAAGGTGAAAGAGAGAGGCGCCTCAGGTTCCTGACAATGCAGGGCAACTCAGGCCAACTCAGATGTGCTGCAGAAGTGCTGGGTTCACCCTTGTCAGGAGCCGTCCATTCTCTCTTTCTCAGAACTCCTTCTTTCTACACCTTCACCCCTAACACTTAATGCCTCTCCTCTTAAGAACTAAATGTTTTCTCCCTCTCTGACTTGTCTTCTCCCATGCAGTATGAATGAGGCATTGGGACTCCAGGACCTGTGGATTGTGATGAAAACACATCAAAAGCAAATTCTTACTCCTTTACTATCTCTTTTCCTCACTTCTGGTTTGTGGACTCTCCCATCTGCTTCTTTCCCACACTCAGTTCTTCCTCATACTCTTCCTCATTATGTGTCTCGCAGACTGGCGGAGGCTGTAAGTGCTCAGGATCACCTGACAGCAGACAGAGTAAAGGGTTTACCAACAAGATAAGAAAAATTGGTGATAAAGCAGAGGATAGAATTGCCCTGTCTACCTTCACAAGTTTAGGGCAGGAACTTTTCTGTATTAATGCCTAAGATAGGTGCTGTGGGGGCCACTGTGTGCACACAAGTTTTGTATGTATTATCTGTCCTCTGAGTGACAAAGTTTCTCTCTTTGACCAAACTCTAGTCTGGATCTTCTGAGCCCTCTTCTGAACTAGGTTTCAACCTTGGTCTGTAAAGGCTGGGAAAAAACACCGACATGGTTTCTACCAGGTAAAGATTCTACCATCCGGGGGTGACTTCAGCACCCATTAAAGTGCCCACCTGAGCAAACTGAAGGCTGAGAATGAGTCTCCTGTTTGTTCCAGCCAACTCCTGAAGATAAGACCCTGTCTGCTAGACTGGGCAGGAGGGCAGGAGCCTGTCTTCCATAAACAGCAGTTAGTTAACTCAAATGCCTTTTACATGAGCCACCCCCTTTCTGCTTTCACAGTTTTTCACAGTCCAGAGGCCACTGATCCTCTGGCTTCCCTGTCATTTCTCATACTGTCTTTAAAATGCCTGGTCAGCTTTGTACAAATAGAAGTTGAGTTTACTATTTTTTCTTGTACAATAGCTTATGAGTGATGAAAATCTGTCCTTACCAATGTGACTAATGTCCAGATTTATATTGCTTGGGGGCTTCCTTTCCCACCGATTCAGGAACTGAGAAATTTACTTCTGACTTGATTTGGGATAGCAGACATCTCCTGTCATGGACTGGGACCATGCTAAGTGTGATGAAACCATGGTTATAAATGTTTCATCCCATCTCCATATTTCTAAGGTCCCTTACAGTTATGCAGGGTCAGAAGACTAGTTATTGCCAATAAATCACCTCCAATAAAGCACAGAAGAACAAATGTCCAACCTGAAACGTGCTCTGGATGATGAAAAGTTCAGAACCAGAAACAGCCTCGGTCCCTGGGTCACTCTGAGCAGCTGCATGCACCCCTCGTTGACATGCACAAAAAGGTGAGTGAGAAATATGTTCTATTCTCTGCAACCACTGAGATAAGATGATTATTTTTAAATGGAGAACAATAAAGTTAAATCTGGTGGGCCTCACAATCTACCCCAGCTCTCCAAACGACACAGAAGGGATCACGGAGATGTGCTGAGTTGAAATGACAGAAGTGTTGGTTCAGAGAGGTGAGGCCACAGGAATTTGCCGGCAGAGTTCTGGAGAGGAAAGAGCAATGCAGAAAGAAAGAGATATCTTCACATGTGCATATCCTCCAGAGTGTTTGGATAAATGCAGCATCGCATGTGCATTGTGGGGTGGAGGTGGGTGTTGTGGGGGGAAGACCATGATGCTTGCCAAAGATGAGGAGAGCAATAATTGGGACAGTACATGGGACTGTACTCTCTGTGGGGCTTGGCAATGTTTTGTGTGCCAAGTCAAAATGATGAGGTGCTCCATGTGGGCTGGGCTCTGTCTCCTGCTCTCCATCCAGATGCAGCCCTCTCTTCACCTAGGTCTGTCTGGGTTCAGTGGTCTCCAAAGCCTGCCATTAAAAATTTTGGAGGTGTTGCAAACTGTTGTCATCTCTCCATCACTGTTTCCCCTAGGGCTCCTCCACCGCTAGCTTTAGTCTGCAGGCACAGGGGCCTTCTCCTATCCCTCATTCTCCTGTGCATGTCACTCGCTTCTCTCAAGTTCTGTCAAGATTTCTGGAATATCTATCTTGACCTGTGCTATGAGGACAAGACCTTGTGAGTTTGAAGTTGGCTTTTGCTTGGGCTCCCAGTGTTTTCTATGTGAAGGGGCTTGTAAGAGAACTAACAGTTAGGGGCTGCATCAACACATAGAGAAGTTTTTGCAACCACAAGCCAAGGAATACCAGCAGCCATCAGAAGATAGGAAATGCAAGGAATTTTTCTCACCTATGACCTCTGGAGGGAGTGTGGCTGTGACAGCACTTTGATATTAGTCCAATGACACTGATTTTGGACTTCCGTCTTTCAGAATTGTGAAAGGATAAATTTCTGCTGTTTTAAGCCATTACATTTGTAATGATTTCTTATATCATTACAATAAAAGAAGCAATAAAAATTAGAGTCCCTTGCAGCTTAATTCTTCTATTTGTATCAAGCAGTTGTAGCCAACAATAACTGGTATCTATAAACAGTGATCAGATTGGTTTGAAAACAAAGAAAAATAGATTTTAAACATAAAACTTCATTAGAAAAAATTAACGTTTTATTATGATGAAAGTGTCTATCAGTAAAAAAGAATAAAATGTTTAGAAGGCTGCTAAAGCAGTGATTAGATGTATATTTGTACATGTGAATATGTATATTAAGAATGAACAATAATCTAAAATCAACAACCTAAGCTTTCACAAAAAGATTATCAAAATAGGAAGGTAAACAGATTTTAAGGTAAGCATAAGGAAAGAAAAAATAAACTTTAAATAAGCAATGGAATAGGAAATAAAAACAGGAAAGAATAACAATAACATGAAAGGGAAGTTAATAAAAGATTTTTTAAATTGACAAATTTTTAGCCAATTCAAGGCAAAAAAAAAAAAAAAAAAAAAAAAGGGTGAGACAGAGAGAAGGCTGAAATGCCTAAAATCAAAAGTTAAAAAGTTCATTACTACCAACCTTACAAAAATAAAAAAATATATTAGAGAAAAATAATATGAAGGATTATATGCCAATATGTTAGATAATTTGGACAAAATGGAGAAATTTCTAGAAGGAAACTCCTGAAACATTCTCAAGAAAATAATAAATAATCTGAGTAGAGCTATTACAATTGTTTTAATAATAGTAAACTACTATATGCAATGAAAAGTTTATATTCAGAAACTTCACTATTTAATTCTACCAAACATTTGGAGAAGATTTAATGTAAAGTCTGCTCAAACTGCTCAAAAAAATAGAAACACAGTAGAGACACTTTTATATTCATCTTATGAGGCAGTTTTACTCTGATACCAAAAGCATACTGAGATATCACAAAGAAAAACAAATTCAGACCAGTTTATCTTGTAAGTATAGGTAGAAAATCCTTCAAAAACAATACAACCAAATAGAATTCAGCAACATATAAACATAATTATCCCCAATGACCTTAAATTCTCAGGAGTAGAAGGTTGGTTAACAGCTAAAAATCATTTAACATAGTATATCGTACCAATACAATAAAAATCAAAACCACACGACCATCTCAATACATGCAGAAAATGAATTTGACAAAAATTAACATTCTTTTATGATGAAAACATTTAACATAGGAATAGAAGGAAACATCAACAACAGATAAAGTGCATCAAAAAACAATCAAAAAACCCACAGCTAACATTGTTCTTCATAGTGAAAGCCAGGATACTTATTTTCTGAGATCAGGAACAATATCAATACATCTACTCTCAAAACATCTATTTATTGCTGTATTGGATGTGCTGGCCAGGACAATTCAGCAATAGAAATAAATAAAAAGCATCTACAATGGAAAGAAAGTACAATCATCTTTATTCACAGATGATATGATCTTTTATCTAGAAAATCATAAGGAATTCACCAACAACTATTAAAACTAATAAACAAATTCATGAAAGTAATAGGATAGAATATCAATGTACAAAAATTAATCAAATTTCTGTACATAAGAAACAAACAGCCCCAAAATAAAATTAAGAAAACAATTCTACATACAATAATATCAAAAGCAAACACAAGTAACTCGGACAAAAGAAGTGTAAACTTGAACAGTGAAAACTACTACACATGACCAGTGTGGAAAGACTTAGGTATCATTCCTAAGCCTCCTGTGCTTCGCTCTGAGGACTGTACCTTAATAGAGAGAAAAAGGGGATTTCATTCATGGACTTTATATTACTAAAATGGGCTCGGGGTGAGTTCTACCATCCATATGTGTATTACTGTATGTAGAGCAAGAGCTGGGTCTGGAGCTCACAGACCCCTTGAGCCCATTCACAAACTCTTCACATGCAGGTCTATGAATTAGGTAACTGGGCAAAATGGTCCTTGGAGCCTTGGTTGAAGTCGGAATAGTCTTTATTCAGCACACACAACACTAGTAGCTAAGCAGTACAAAGGAGAAACTCAGAAAACTCAACTGCTACTGGGAAATTCCAAAGAAAAACTGAAACTGACCAGCTGCCAGCAGAGAAAACATGCTCTATTGTTAGACAGGAGCTCTCTGCCACCAATACTGCTTCACAAACTGCAGAACACACAATAGCCATTAACTAAAAAAGATACATTGGTGCACATGCGCACTAACTCCACCCGCACAACTTGCTTACAAGACATGTAGAGGGAACCTGGTTAAATTATTCTATTTTCCCTACACTGTATCCATTTTTGTGGACAGAAAACTGAGGCCCACTAACAAAAGGAATGAGAATCTGTAGTTTAGAGGATGGAATATAAACAATATTGGTTGCCCCCGCCAACCCCTGTTAATCATCCTGTATTTAAATGATCCCCAGATATCGTACCAATAAGTGTTTAGTGTTTTTATTATTAATACCTTTTATTATGGTAAAATATATATAACAAAGTTTTGTCATCTTAAGCGTTTTTAAACATACAGTTGCATAAAATTAAATACATTGATGATGCTGTGTGAACATCACTTCAATCTGTCCAAAGCTTTTCTTGATATCCTAAGCATTATCTCTGCACCAATTAATTAATGACTCCCCATTATTATTTCCCCATCAGTTTCTAGTAACCTGTAATCTACTTCTCTCCCTCATTTTTTCTTTTCATTTTTTTCGTTAAATTTTTATTTTGTCAATATACAATGTATATGATTATTAAGGCACATCACCGACACCTCCCTCCCTCCTCCCTCTCTCCCCTCCCCCCCAAGAATGTCCTTTCTGTTTGCTTGTTGTAACAACTTCATAAAAGTATAGTTGTTATATCTTCTTCCCCCCCCCTGGTTATTTTTGCGTGTGTATGTGGGTGAATTAATTTGTTTATTTTTTAGCTCCCACCAATGAGTGAGAACATGTGGAATTTCTTTTTCTCTGCCTGACTCCTTACAGGGGAAGCAGAAAAATAAACGTACTAGAAATTAAGG
>NW_007735928.1:0-615 GCF_000696425.1 Galeopterus variegatus
TCCAGGGGTGCCATCTTGGTAAGGAGAAGACGCCTGGAGGCTGTGAAGTTGAGTTGGACTGGAGTTGAAAATGCAGTCCAAGAACGACAGCTTTGGGACCACAGGAGCAGGAAAAGGCTCAGCTGTACAAAATGTTCTCCTTGTACCAGTCGTTAATTTTTAGCTGTAAATCTAGTGTGGGGGAGTCAGTGGGTGTGGCTGGGGGAGGGACTGCACAGGACTGGTTCACCTAGATTACCTTTGCCGGTGCTAAACTGTACTGTCAGGAAAGTAATCAGTTATCATCTATGTAGTTAGATTTACATATGCAGATGAGATGCAACTGTGGGCATGATTAATCTGTTGTGTTGGTGCAGATGCTGAACATTTATTTGCTTTCTATCCACAGTCCTGAAAAAGTCATTTAAATCCTGAGAATAAGTAAAACATTCATTTCTCAGTTATCACTTTGAGCATGAGAGGAAAAATACCCTTCTGCCAGGTTTCCCAGCTGAATGATTAGGGCCCTGAAGGATCCATCCTCTGAAGAAAAAGCCACTCCAAGACCCCTGGATCTTCACTGGTGCCTTATTCTTAGCAGGTAATAAGAATCAAAACCAGGTTGTTGAGTATACA
>NW_007735928.1:1928-7058 GCF_000696425.1 Galeopterus variegatus
CGTTTCTGGTTGCCATTGAGGTCAGGATTTACAGGTAAAGCAAAAATGTCTCCTAGCAGGAGAGAGAGTGACAGAAAAGGAGAGGGAAAAGACAGGAATGGGGACAGGGCAGACTGAGAGGAGGAAGGGCACCTGGGTCTGCTCAGAAGATGCTGCTATGGCAAAAGGAAAGACGGAGGGCGGCAACCCCAGAGGCAGGCCCTGAGATGTACCTGTCACGGACACCTGTGTAATTCTTTATATTTTAAAATCATTTTCATGTCTGTGGTCTTATTTTGCTCATCACAACCACTCTGAGCAGGTGAGGTGCATGTTCTTTTTTCTACTTTATGGGTGAGAAAACTAAGGCCTGAAAAACTCTGGTGATTTGCTCGAGGCCTTGCAGTTCTAATGTACTTCACATCTGGAAGAGGCTATTTCTATCGTACAGCAAAATTCAGTCATTGCTTTCCTGGTATTTCAGTTTTTAAGCCAATATCATGAACAGTCTAATAAGACACAAAGATAGTCTCTCTTGCTTTACACTTGCACCATATGAGTATTTCAATATTTAGACTTCACTACAATTTCTCTGAATGTTATTGCTCTTGTCAAAGCATTTGCCTAACATATAGCAAAACCACTCTTCCTTTCAAGGGGGTCCACATGTTTCTGGTGGACGGGAGCGTGTCATGCAAGTAAAGATGAGAGCAGCTTTGTCGTGCTCCTCTTCTGGGAATTTTTCTAGGGATATTACTAAAGTCAAGAATAGATCAGAAATGAAGAAAAGGTAGGAATATAAAGAATAGCTTTCATGGAAAATTGAAATCGTTCCTTTGAAAGTTCACAATTTCCACCCTGATGATAGATCCCCAGCCTTGCAGAATGGGTTCTCCCTGGGTATAAAGGTGACCGCCAATGAGAGGGTTTTGAAGTGACTGTGATTGATGTCAGCAGGGCCACATGGTGATATTTTATTACAAACTGAATGGGCATTTATTAAGCAGATTCACTGGGAGCAGCTCTGGGCTAGATGGGGTTGGGAGGTGCAAAAGGAAGACACAAGCAATAAGACTTTAAAGGCCACTTAGAGATTGCAGTCCCCCCAGTGGGCCACACCTGCTTTAAGCTAGGTGCTCTCGAAGTCACCGTGCCACGTGTATCTCCCACAAATGCCGAGCGGACCGGCCCAGTTCTCCTTGTTGCAAGATGAGGCCATCTGGAGAGACTTAGTGATGTCCCCAGTGAGCAGGGGGCTGCCCTGGGCTCTGCACCTAGGACTTTTGTCTCCAGGTGAAGAGCTCCTGTCACTAACCTGCGGGGGAAGCAGCCAGAAAGGCACCGAGTCACAGTCTACAGTTGGGACACATGACAGAGGTGTGGATTTCTGCTGGCTTCAATAGTATAGGCATTCAGAATGAGCACAGTCCTTGTGGGTTAGGGATGGTGGGATGGTGGGGTGCGCTTCCTAGAGACGACAAAGCGTGAGCACTTTAGGGCTCCTTTCCCAGGTGAGGTGGTTGTGGAAATGTTTTGAAAAGGGAAATGCCTTTTTAAGAGACAAAGTGACCTGGCTGGTTAATAAAAGTTTTCTTTCTCGGGTTAAAAGGAGTTGCTTCTTAGACGACAAAGCGTGAGCACTTTAGGGCTCCTTTCCCAGGTGAGGTGGTTGTGGAAATGTTTTCAAAAGGGAAATGCCTTTTTAAGAGACAAATTGACCTGGCTGGTTAATAAAAGTTTTCTTTCTCGGGTTAAAAGGAGTTGCTTCTTATATATCCTGAAGCATCTGGCTGTCCTGGTGGAGACATGTGAGCGCTGCCCCAGGCCGGGAATATCCCGAGAGAGTAAGAATAGCCCACAATAAGAGATGATTCCTGCTGTCTGGTCACTGCAGTTGTCAGGCAGGATTGCTTTGGAGGCAAACGGCTTAAGGCCGTCTCAACTTGGCGACAGAAAAACTCACCTCCTACTTCTGGGCTCAAATCTTTCCTTTCCTATCTCCAATTCTTGCCTTGAAGTCGCGTGTAGCTAAAATCCATTTATTCCTGCAAAGATTTTCTACCTCCTTGGAGAACACAGGCCTCCGATGTCTCCGGCAGCCTCGAGTCTGTGACATTCTGGAAGCATGGAAAGCTTGGACTTGCTGGGATTCCTCATCATCACGTTAAACTGCAATGTGACCATGGTGGGTGAGTGTCAGGAAAACCTCCAAACTCCTGCTTGGTTTTTGCTTTTGTTGTTATCTTGGAATTGAATCCTTCTTAAAAGGTCAAAGCATTTTCTAACTTTCAGTTTGCCTGGCCTACCCCCGAAAGAAAGGCTTGTGTGGTGCTGGAGGAAAGGGAGCAATTAGCTGGGTTCCAGCTTTCCTCTAATTGCTCCACGGTTCCACCATCGTTTAAGGAAGTCTTGGGTATCAACACTGTTCTCTCACGTGGTCTCTTCTTACTGACACCCGGGTGCTGAGCCTGAGGCCAGTGCAGGTGGAACGCGTATTTTTGCATAATACAGAATACAGTAACAGTTAATGAGAAAGTAACACCTGAATTATGCTTTCTTCTCCTTCATCTTTTTGGATTTTATCCTCGAAGCTTAATTTGTAATGATTAGTAATGTCTCGTGCACTTTAAACTAAACCCCAATTTTAGTTTAGTTAGTTTTTGAACAACAACAACAAAAGATTTCTGAGTTTGAAGCAGATGAGTCAAACCTTCAGAGAGGTATGAGTGTCATAGAAAAAGGGACTGAGAAAAGGACTAATACGTGCCTGAGATGTGGTTGACGCTTTTCTCACTCATTGTTATGTAGAATTGAAACATCAATTTGGCATTGAAAGTTCACATCAATGGCTTTATCACACGATGATATTATTCTTTAACTGCCGTCATTTATAATAGAGTTTTGGTTTTCTGATGTCTGGTGTTTTCTCTTTCTCATCATAAAACACAATGTTTTAGGTTATTTTGGCTGTGTTTTAAACATGTTCCAAAATAGATGACCCATGACATGATGATATGGCTTTCAAGTTATTCTGGTTTCCTGGTTTGGTCTCATTTCTTCACAATAAATCAAAGAAGACAAACCTCATTAATTTGTAGTAACTGGAATAGGGAAAAAGGGATCGTGAATTATTTAAGGAATCTGAACAGTGGAATGTTCTTAAAGAAATTCAAAGACCACAGAGCAACATGAAACCTAAGCCCTGTGATTAAATAGAAACCTTGTGGTGACGAGGCCATTCCTGCTGCTTCTTTTCTAGGGAAGATCTGGCTCATCTTCATGGTGCTGTTGAGGGTGGTGGCCGTCGTCCTGGCAGGGTACCCCGTCTACCAGGACGAGCAGGAGAGGTTTGTCTGCAATACTCTGCAGCCGGGATGCGCCAACGTGTGCTACGACGTCTTCTCGCCCGTGTCCCTCCTGCGGTTCTGGCTGATCCAGAGCGTGTCTGTTCTCCTCCCTGACGCTGTCTTCAGTGTCTATGTCCTCCATCAAGGAGCCGTGCTGGCTGCCCTGGGACCCTGCCGGTCACACGGAGGTCCCGTGCTGAGCGCCGGGGAGAGGCGCTGCGCGGGACGCTGCCAGCCGAGCGTGCCCGACTTCTCCTGCGGCTACATCGCCCACCTCACCCTTCGGATCCTGCTGGAGGCACTGGGACCCTGCCGGTCACACGGAGGTCCCGTGCTGAGCGCCGGGGAGAGGCGCTGCGCGGGGCGCTGCCAGCCGAGCGTGCCCGACTTCTCCTGCGGCTACATCGCCCACCTCTCCCTTCGGATCCTGCTGGAGGCCCACCTCACCCTTCGGATCCTGCTGGAGGCAGCTTTTGGGGCCTTGCATTACCTGCTCTTTGGATTCTTGGTCCCAAAGACGTTCTCCTGCACTCAGTCCCCTTGCACCGGCGTGGTGGATTGTTACGTCTCTCGGCCCACGGAAAAGTCCATCATGACGCTTTTCCTCTGGGCGGTGGGCGCCCTGTCCTTGCTCCTCAGTGTCGCTGACCTCATCTGCAGCGTGCGCAGGAGGACGAGCGGGGGGCGAGGCCCCAGGCGAGGGGCGAAGGGCTCTCCCGTCGGGACGCGGTGCGGAGCCCCGACCTCCCGCCCGGTGCCCGCTGAGGGACGGGAGGCCCCTCGCAGCCTGGGGAGGAGTCGGATGCATGAGGACGGCGAGTGGGAGGCGGAGGGGACGCCCAGTCACCCGGGCATGTGGGCCGCGGGGGACGGTGCCCACAGCCCCGGTGGAAAGTCTGGCGTGTCGGGGCGGACGGAGCTTCCAGATGAAGGTGACAGTGAGGGGATGTCCTCAGCCAGTGAAAAGCTGGCTATGACTCCCAAAGGGGCCCGGGATCGCTCCCCCAGAAAGGTCCCCCAGGACCCAAGGAGCAAAGGCCCCGCTCGGTCCGAGGAGCAGCCCTCAGCCCTGGGGAGCCGGCTGGCCGGGCACTATTCCTGCGGCCAGCTCCAGCCCCCTGCCCGGCTGGCCAGCTCCGGCAGCGCCCCCCACCTGAGAGCCAAAAAATCCGAGTGGGTGTGAGCACAGCGCACGAGCCGCCCCGGCGAGCCCTGCTCTGCAGCCTGGAGCCGCTGTCCTGTGCAAGGGACGTGCCCGTGAACCTCGGCACCTGCCAAAGCTCAACACTCGACCCGGTTCCTGCAGAACATGAACAGGCAGACAAGCCAGCTGGCACGGGACACACGGACTTCGTGGGAGACTCTGATACACTGCCAATCCAGATTTAACACAGACATTGAAAAAGGCACTTGACACAGATGCCCACACGAAGCTAAAACGATCGATTGGAGAGGGTCAGGTGACTGGCCATCGTGACACTGCTCTGTATGCCACGCTCTGTCTGGTTCTATCATCTTATTGTGTGCTTAATGTGAAGCATGTTCTCTTACATTAGTAAGGTTCATTAATGCTTTAATGTTTTCTGGTGAATTATCATGAGGTTTTTGTTCTGTTTTGTTTTTCTGCTGGGATGAAAGAGACATTCGTTATGCATGTCATCAACAGAGACACATTAGTTCCTCTTCTCCAGACCCCTTTAATAAAACTCATGCTGATTGCATTGTAATATCACAATGTGTTACTTCATCATGTTATAGGAGAAATGACAAATGCAGAAAATATGGCTAATAAATTGGTTTGGGG
>NW_007735928.1:7969-9444 GCF_000696425.1 Galeopterus variegatus
GGGGAGCATCTTCTGCTGTTATTGCATGTGGGTGTAAGTACACAGGCTGTGGGATGAGCCCACGGCTTGCTGGCTTGTCCCTTGTGCGTGTTTGCCGAGTGGCTGTTCTCACTGCGTAGAGGGAGTACTTTTGCTGTTAATGAGTGGCCATAGATTTGTCATAAGTTTTGGAGAGCAGGCTTTGTGTCCTTTAGAGAGTTGTAGAATTAAGATAGCCCTGAGAATCTTCATGTTCCAGTGGAGCACATGGGAGAAGCTTTGAGTGCTGCAGCCTGCACAGTGTGTGTTCATGCTTTTCGTGTGCACACTAGAAACAGAAAACGGCCCCAGGTCTTGGCATGGGCTCCGCATAAGTGCCTCTCTGCACTTCTTGGCACCATTGTGGCTTTGATGTAGGTGCTGCTGAAGGTCAAGTATGACCGTGCTAGAGCTTTAGTGCTGCCCTAAATTGGGGGGACATAGTGCAGCAGAAAGATCTGCCCTAGGACAGGATAAACCCACTTACCTTCACCAAGAGAAGAGAGAACCCCCTGGGTATGGTTCTGTAACTGATAAATGTCCTCTGGTCCCCAGACACGGAATGGCTGAGGAAGAGGAACTGCCCTTCACTCCAGCAAATAATAAAAAGATGAACCAATGCACTCATGAAAATGATGGGCAATTTTGACTGTCCTAAAGACGACCTTGACAGTGAGATATCTGCCAGGATGGAGATTAACAGCCTGCTTGATATATGTACAAGGTGTCACAACAATTGGTTAAAACTTAAAAAAAATCATCCAGATTGGTTTTGGCAAAAAGCTATCTGACTGAATATGCCTATTTTTACATTTGCTATAAATCTCTCTCTCTCTGTCACTCCTCAAGACACAGAAAGCCACGAGCCATGTCTCAGACACCTTTCTTTAATATTTAGATCAGTGTCTGGTACATAGTGACTGCTCAATTAGTGTCATTTTTGAGTCTCATATTCCTGAAGTGTTCAGGGGCAGATCTCGCTGTTGTCCCTTGCAGCATGCAATTCTGGTGGACTTCCCAAGGTTGGGCACAGTCTTAGAGACACAGGAAATCTTTAGGGCTAATTACCATTTTAAAAATAAGGACCACAGGCCCCTCAAACACCCCAAAATGTACGTTGACAATGCTGAATGATGAAAGAAGATCAACTCAACTACTATTGGTGGTGTGTGCCATGCAGCGTGCCTGGATAATAGCTGGGAAAGGGAGGGGGCCAGGCAGAACTGGGGCTCCCTCTCAAGCCACGGCCCCAGAAAGAACTGAGCAGAGCACAGCTGTGCTCCTTCTACCACTGGAGGCCACGCTCAAGTTTGGATTTATGATCAAGTGTGATTTTATGTGGGTGGCAGCAGGAAGGGGTGCTTTGACCTCTCTGAGCCTTGAGGTTTGTTCCACAGAAAACTGTAAATGCTCCTTGGAGCAATGGGTGCCCAGAGAGAAGGGGGGAGGTGACAAGC
>NW_007735928.1:9978-12171 GCF_000696425.1 Galeopterus variegatus
TCCTTAGACGAGGTGCCACAGAAGAGAGATGGGGACATGGAAAGTGGGGTCCGGGTGGTCTGAGGGCAGTTCATTGACAATATCCTGAGCAATGGCTCAGGGCTGGGTGGACAGACATGGGGGACATCTGATGTGACCCCGTCCTGTTCTGGCACTTGGTTGGCTGTGCTGGGCTGAGTGTGAATGTCTTGTGGGAACCTGCAGATGGAGGCATTCCTCTTCATCTCTTTGCTGTTTGCAGAGGACACTGCATATCTCCCCTTATTTTGTAATCAGATTTTGAAGGCTTAAAGATCTTTTCTATTCATTTAAGGGGAGAGGGAAAAAAATCTTAGACTATCTCCAGAGGGTTAAAAATGTACAAAATCATGTGGCTATCATCTTCCTTTTCAAGACTTCAGCCTGCTTCTCTGCATCTTTGGCACACAGATGAATGAAAGATAATTCATGGGCTTGTATCCCTCCCATGGAGATTCACCAAGTATCCTATTGCCCAGGGCAGAGACAGCATGCAAGTTGAGGTAATTGTAGCTGCTCTAACAGGTAACCCCCAATTTCAGCCACTTAACAAAGAAGTTTGTAAAGTACAAAGTGAGTGTTCCTGATTAATGAGCAGCTCTGCTCCAGGTGATGACTCAGGGATCCCGCCATCCTGAGGTTCCAACATTTTCTGCCTGCAGAAAAGAGACTGCTGTGGAAGGGACAAGAAGGACTCTGTGGGTGAGGCCTGGAGAGGGTACTGGCATATCTGACCACACTCTATGTTTAGAACTTGGTCCTAACTGCAAGAGAGGCTATGAAAGGTAGCCTAGCTATGTGCCCAGATAGGAGGAAGAGTTTGGGTGAACAGCTGGAAAGTGTTTGCCTCGGGCAGCAACCATTTCCAGGGTGCCTACCCCATAAGAGGCATTTAATAAATCCTAGTGACCAACAACTGGTCTCATAGGAGGAGAAGCTAAGCAGGGCCATTGGCTCAGGTCCTTGCATGTACGGGGCCAGGAGAGAAGAGAAAAGAGGTGATAATGACTGAATTGCACCTAGAACCCAAATCTCTTGTACTTCATGACTTTCCTCTGAATTGCCATCATTTTAAATAAAAAAGAATCCAATTGGTTTATGTGTGTGTGCGTGTGTGTGTGCATGTGTTTTAGTTTAGCTCTTTTGTTTTTGCACAGTACAAAAGGCTCATTAGATATTGTCGAAGTCTGACTTTCCGGGGACTTAAATTCAGAAATCTCTTCCCAGGCTAGCATGCAGATGGAGTCTAAGGTGACGGGAACCCACTGGTGGAATCCAAACTCTGATCCAACATGTACAGCTGGCTACCTGCTGAGACAAAAATGAAAGACAGATTATGAGGATCAATGAGATTATGTTTATAAGCTTTCTTGTGCTTAGCCAAGAAAGGTATTATTTACAGAATTAATAAATGTGACACTGTTTTTTGGTAGGATGTTGCAATCTGCTGTGGGAACCTAGTCTGAATTTTCTGAGTGTAAATTTGGTTTCAGGCAAGATGTGATGAGGAGAGGGGCCATCTGGGTTTCTCAGGCACAGACTTGCTGAAGATCTCCTACAATGTAAAGGCCTCCCACCCGTAACTGCAACATTCCGGCTCCAGGAGCTGGGTTAGCACAGAGCCTGGTAAATCCTGCAAGCTGTATTTTGGTTGTGCTGTAGGATAAATTCTTTCTAGAAATGAAACAGATGCCTTTCCTCCCTGCATTTGAAATAAATGTGTGTGTATATATATATACAGACACACACATATATTCATATACATATATACATATGTATATGTTTATATATATATATATATATGTTTGCTCCTCCCTGCCAGTCATAGAGCAAATTTCTTCCTTGGGGAGCTTCCTACTTGAACTCCATCTCTGTGCTGTGACCACAGAGAGATATGTGAGTGACAGAAAGAGCCAAAAGAAAGGACTAGATTTTCTCATAAGTTGAACCTTGATAAAAGGCATTTCATGAGAATTCAGGAAATTAAAAGTCAAATGGAAAAGTAGAGTTTAGTGAAAAGAGCTTCCTCCATCCCCGGGTGGGTGGAATAGGGAAGTGCATGATAGTACTTGGCCATTTACTTTCTATGGCCCTCTGGAGGCTGGAAGACTCCCGGCTGATGACCTCTGTGTCACAGGACCGCTTCCTCTCCTCCAGCCTCCTCTGGCAGGTGCT
>NW_007735928.1:12819-13842 GCF_000696425.1 Galeopterus variegatus
CCACAGAGAGATATGTGAGTGACAGAAAGAGCCAAAAGAAAGGACTAGATTTTCTCATAAGCTGAACCTTGATAAAAGGCATTTCATGAGAATTCAGGAAATTAAAAGTCAAATGGAAAAGTAGAGTTTAGTAAAAAGAGCTTCCTCCATCCCCGGGTGGGTGGAATAGGGAAGTGCATGACAGTACTTGGCCATTTACTTTCTATGGCCCTCTGGAGGCTGGAAGACTCCTGGCTGATGACCTCTGTGTCACAGGACCGCTTCCTCTCCTCCAGCCTCCTCTGGCAGGTGCTTCTTATGCTTTCACAGATCCTGCACGAGAAATAAACATTTCAAATCTGTAGCACTTAATTGATAAACCAGTATTTATGGAACGTCAGCCCCGCACCTAGAATTTGATCTGCTTTTGTTTCTTTCTGTGAAGCTAAAATGGCATATCCACTTATCACATGAGCAGCCAGCAAACTGTGGTGAGAATTCGAGCAAAGGGTCATTGAATTCTGCTCAACTTCTCCAACTTCTCCAACTCCTGTAAACCTTAATCTTCTCAGTGCTAACACAGGCACATAACAACTGCCTTGCTTCATAGCTTGCTGAAAATTCAGATGAGATGTGACATGGAAGCCCCATGAGAAGGACATAGTCATGTGTTGCCAGAAGGTGTTTCCAGGGCTGTAAAATCATCGATGCTNCAGTTCCTTATTTCTAATTTATTTTCTTTATTTTTGCTCACCAGCGTCTGATTGTTTTTCTGCCTGGCTTTTCACATGATCAGGCTGCAAAACTGCAAAGGTTTAGCTTGAGCTGTGGATCCGTTATGAAAGGTGACAGCCGAGAGAGGCAATGGTGGAACTGGGTAGGTACTGACAGCCCTCCAGGGGGACCGCTCAGGAAGCTGTCCAGCGGCTGTGCCAACAGAACACAAATATTCTCTCTTCCTTCATTCAAGATTCCTCCTTCCAGCTGTTTACAAAGCTGCTGCAAAAATTCCTCGTGGCTGTAACTTGTCAACTAAGGTATCTG
>NW_007735928.1:14604-41590 GCF_000696425.1 Galeopterus variegatus
GCTGTTTACAAAGCTGCTGCAAAAATTCCTCGTGGCTGTAACTTGTCAACTAAGGTATCTGCGGAGGTGTGTAAGGATTTTCCCCCTTGGATTTTGAAATGATGAGTTAGTTTACATTGAAGATTTTTTTTCCCTTTTCTAGGGCTTTAGAAAGTTAAAGTGCTTTTGATCTCAGAAATGGTATTTGAGAAGCAATTAAATGTCTATAAATTGGTCTTCCTCACCTGGGATATTTGATCCAAAAAAGCCTCAGGCATTATTAAAGTCTAGGCTAAGCATTTCTAGTGCCATTTCATTCAGAAATGAAAAGTAGGTATTTTATAGAGGTAGTTTGTGGGATTGGCTGTTAAAGAGAGATTTTTTAAAAAGGCTCATGCTGAAGCGAATGCATCACATTTTGTTGTGTGCCCACAGTGGTTCCTCAGAGAGAAGTTAAGAGAACAACTAAGACCCCATTCAACACACAATGGAGTATTTTCACTTTCTCATTAGCTAAGGACTCTGAGAACATTACTTTTCTTTTCTTTTTTTTTGGTGGCGGGCCAGTTCGGGGATCCGAACCCATGACGTTGGTATTACAAGGCTATGCTCTCACTAACTGTGCTAACCGGACAGCCCCCAAATTACTTTTCTTTGTGTATCTTTATGTCCTTATCTATAAAAAAGGTGTCACCCCTTCTATCTAGAATATGATATGATATTTACTGTGGATTAGGGGGTTTTTACTCATTTGAAAGACAAACGTAAACATTGAAGACGACTCATTCTGTCTGTGTTTACTGAGCATCTTTTGTACGTCTAGTGTTTGTACAAGGCATGGGACGAGGTACAAGAGAAGGATAAAGAAAGACCATCTTTACGTTGGAGGATCTCTTTTGAAGTGATCACTGGGGACTGAATGAAGGCTGCATATAATAAAAAATTAAATTTCATTTGCATAATTCACCATAAAACGTCTATTTTTCATAACTAAACCAACATTGAGTCGAACAGCAAGACTTGTTGCATGAAGGATCGGGCCGCCTTCATTACTCATTTGGGGAATGGGAGAAGGCTGGGCCTTTGATATTATCCTACTTCACTATGCTATGACCCTTGGCTTTCACTGGGTGCCCCTTCCTCAGGCACTGTCCCCTCACTGCCCTGCACAGCCATGGCCCCTTACTCAGACTTTGCCCCGGGAGGCCCCCAGAGCCCACTCCCCCCAGGACCAACACTCAGCATCATGGAATTGTCGATCTATCAGGGACCTTAGTAACTTGACTCTAACCTGCTCATTTTACACCTGAGCAAATGAAGTTTCAGGAGGGTCACAAAACTCATCTAAAATAATCTGGTCGATCGGTGGCCAACCCTTCTTACTCCCAGATGGTTTTGGCTCTTTCCACTGCTCCAGATTACCCTCTTGAAGGTAATCAGATAGAAGGGATTGTTGATAACAGTAGCTTAATGGGTAAGCTTTCTAGGAGCATTTGCGAATTAACAGAGGTTCAGGGTCCCAAGAGAATGCATCTTTGATAGTGGTATTTGAGGCAATATGAGAGGTATACAGGAGACCTACAGAATAAGAATGAAATTGGTGTTTGATTACAAATTCGATCAGCAAACATTTCTTAAAGTTAAAAAATTATAATCGAAATATGAGAACACAGAAGTTCTGAAATAATGCCTCTGTCTTCCTTCAATACCATGATATCATAATCTGTTTGTATTCTTAGCCTCTTGGGTTTTAAATTTATAATTGTATTTGTCCTACTTACATTCTGCTTTTTTTCACTTGCCAATAAATCATATACCTTTTTCACGGTTCCTAGTCTCCGTTACGTACCAATCTGAATGACTGAAGAACAGTCCATTGAGCGTACACTGAACACCTTCCCCAGCCTCCGCTGTTGAGCATTTATGTTGTTGTTGAATAAAATGCTTCTAGCTTTTTGATATTAGAAAATAATATAGCATGGGTACCCAGGTCTCCCATAGGATAGTTTTCCAGAATTTTCAAGTTAAGTTTACATATATCCTCAACTATCAAGCTGGTTTCAACCACATGCGGACTGCTATTTGTGATGTCGCCGTAATTCATGGATTGAGCTTAAAATGCTGACCTTGAAGATACCATTTCCCTGTGGTGCTTTGTCTAGAACTTGGGCAAGCTCCCTCCAGGTAGACAGGGTGTCTGAGCTCTCCCCACCGAGCCTGTCTGTGAAGTTTCCCGTGGGCATGTTTAACTGAGTCATAGATCAAACTATTAATTATATTTTAGTAATTAACAAATTATTTAAGCAGTTATGCTTACCTATTAGAGAATTTAAATTAAATAACATTTACAAATTAGGCCATCTTTTAAAGGAACTTGATCAGCTAAGTATGCTTAAGTACCTTGCATGTTGTAATTATTTAAGACATGATTTTCCTTCATGAATGGAGAAATTGCCTTTCTGGGATAAATTTCAGTTTAGATTAAACTCAACACCCCCAATTCTACCTTTCCAGCCTGTGGCTCCCAACTGCTCTGAGAGATGGTCTTGCCATATTACCCGACTCCTCTGCCTGATCCATTTTATGTCAACTTCGGAGCACCCAGGCCCATCCACACCTAGAAAATAGGGATGCCAAGGAGGTGTCCAGAGGAGACCCATGTTCAGGGGGCAGAATCTACACGACTCTGTCACTGGTTGGATTGTGGGGTGAGGAATAGAGAGGAGACCCTGGCTTGCATTCACCCAAATAGGAATGCTGGTGGAGGAGATGGATGTTTCTGGTTTTAGAAGTGCTGAGGTTGAGTTGCCTTTGGAGCATTTAGGAGGAGATGCCTTGTAGGAAGTTGGGCTTATTTGACCAGAGCTCAGAGAGGAGCTGGGCTGGAGATAGATTTGGGAATAATCAATATGGGCTGCTACTGAGTCCCTGGGTGGTATTGCCTATAGAGTCTACCCTCGGCTTCAGTCAATCTCACACCTCGTTGGTGACCCTACAGGACAGGAAAAGCAGATGGTGGCAGCAAGTCTATCAGGATTTCTACAATCAGGCCAAAGCGAGGGGATTCCCTTGTTTTCCAGTTTAAGAGGCAGAGCTTATGGCAAAGCAGCCCTCATTGATTGACCCTGTGTAGTGACTTGGTCAATGGGACAGTACTGCAGTATTCCAGAAGTTCTCAAATATCCATGCTTACCTATGTCTATAAAGCTCCAAACCCCTTCTTTCTGTGTTCTCTCTTCTGATACTACCCAGGTTTCCACCCCAAACCTGCAAAGAGATAATCTGTACCATGCCCTAGGTGGGCCCCCAGGGCTTCCCCTTCCCTGGTCAAAGTAGACTGCCCTTCCCCTCGCCCCCCAGGTCCTCTCTTGTGTTTCCATGACACCGTAACAGGGGATGGAGACAGCAGTGAGTTACTTATCTACTTAACATTATTTTTACAGGTATGAGCTGCTGTTAAACTTCATCTTTTTTTAAAAAAAATCCTATACTGTTTTTTCCATTTTTTGTTGTTGCAAGGTCATATTTTTCTCAAATTAAATTTAGTGTTTTTTAAAAATACTGTTTAAATTTCAACATGCTAATATATTTTATTGCCAATTATGCTCTCCAGACACATCCCAGGGACACAACGCTGAGAGGAAAGGATGGCTTGGGGGGGTGGGGGGGGGCTCCTGGTGGCAGCTGGCCCTTCTGGAGAAAATGGCCCAAGCACCCAACTTGCTGCTGTTATAAATTCATGGTCTCCAGTAGTGCCCCTCACACTGTCCCCTCTAGCTCCGTGTTTTCCTAGTTAGCTCCCTTTTCTATGCTCCCATCAACCATTTAAACCTTTTCCACTCTCCTCACACCTTAGAGTGTATGGAGGAGCCATACAGTGGGAAATCCTCAACCTCCCAGCACCTTCCACCCGGTTCTCCGACTTCCTGTTTACATTGCTGTATTTCTTACTAGATTCTAACACTTAATGAGGACCTACTGTGTGCCAGGCAGTGTTTGGGGCTTTGTCTGGATTTTCTAATTTAGTCTGTCATAATACCCTCTATGAGATAGGTGTCACACTGTACTGGGACTCGATGTACAGATGAAGAAACTGCTTAATGAGGACCTACTGTGTGCCAGGCAGTGTTTGGGGCTTTGTCTGGATTTTCTAATTTAATCTGTCATAACACCCTCTATGAGATAGGTGTCACACTGTACTGGGACTCGATGTACAGATGAAGAAACTGGTTAGGGAGGGTGCTATGAATTCCAAGTTCACCACTGTAGCCTCCATGTATGGTTTAGTGTTTGGGACTGATAGGTGTTCGGTAAAGAACTTTTTGAGTTAATTTTCTTAGAGGAGAAACTGAAAGCCTATTGGGGCCAGAACAGCACACAGGGAAGATTTGGAGACATGCAATAAAGAGGGATCAATTATAAAGGAGTTAGTAGAGTCGATAATGGATCAAAGAAGGCCCGAGGGCGATGGGGCAGAGGGAGACATCTTCTCTGGACACCAGAGGAAAGGGGGCAAGCGTGGGAGCAAGTGAGAACGTTCAGAGGAGAGTAAGGAATTTCTGGAAGCCAAGAGTGTTAGGACAGTGGCTTGAGGAGAAGAGTTAAATCTGGAATAAGTGCTGTAAGGAATGGGAAGCTGGCCAAGGACACACAGAGAGATCACCTGGTATTTCATGGCTGGAGAAGAAGAACGTTTACTGAGTGCCTACTGCATGCCAAGAGCACAGGTCAAGCTATCTGATTTTCTCAGTTGCCCCATGAAACTGAGGAAGGAAACTGAGGCTCACCAGTAATTTTTTCATGGTCACAATGGAAGAAACTGGGGTAGGAATTTAGATCTGACTCCAAAAACCCAGCTTCTTTTCCTGCACCGGCTGCCTCTTGCAAGCTTTTGGCTCATAACAGAAGAAAAGCCCTCCCCACACTGTAATCAACTCCTGGCTTGCTCAAGGCTTTTTAATCACTCCCTTTCTGGTCAAGGAACAGAGAGAAAATGCTTATGGTTGCAGAGGTGCTACTTTTGCCAACTGCTGATTTTTTAATCAGCAGAGGATTTCCAAGCTGCTTGAGTAACTCATTCTCAGTGTCTCTCCTCCTATCGGGTGTGTAGATGTTTGTATGCGCTTTGTCCTTTTATCAGATACTCAACATACGCAGAATCTGTCTGCTCTGGGTACAAGTAAGTTCCACCATGTCTTATTACACAACTTAAATTTCAGAAGTAAAAAAGCGAAACCTCATCTAACAAATCATTAAAGCAGAGGTGTGAAATTATATTTCTATAACTCCTCGAATTTTTTTCTAGTTGGGTAGGGCCCACTTATGGTTGATATTTGAATTAAGGCTTCAAGCTTGGATACCTTTTAAAATCCAAATGCCTAAGGAAGAGAGTTCCTTGTATCAGTCAATTACGCTTTGTTGAGCATGACAGATTAGAGAGATGATTATGATAAGAGGGAGAGGAGGAGGATGAGATGAGGGAGTTCCCTAGGCTTCTTGCGAGTGAAGGAGAGAAGTGGTTGACACCGAAGAAGGAGAAAAGGAGAAGAGACTAGAGTCACAAAGACTAACTTTGTGTAAGAGACGCCAAGAGATAGAGAAGGGAGCCCAGGCAGGTAGGACCAGGACAGTCAGCTAATTGTGCTTTGGGAGATCAAGGGCAAATACCAGGATCAGAGGGCAAGAGACAGGGTTATAAGGGCTCCAAGTTTGGAACCACAGGGTGGCTGAGCAAGCAACATGTAGGATAGGGTTTGGGTTGGAACCTGGTGGGTCTGAACATTTGGGGGCACAGGGGCGTGGGGGCTTGCCTTTGTGTGTATGTGAATCAGAGTGGCTTAAAGGGCTAGCATCAGGACTATCTGACATGTCAGTAACTTCATGTCCTTAACTGGAGCCATCAAAGGCTCAACAAAGATTCCTGGGTGTCAGTCCTAGGTAAAGTGTCTGTATCCTCCTTTGCAGATGGATGGAGTGTTGTAAAACTTCTCTGCACAGGTGTATCTCCCCAATAGACCTTTCCAATAACCCTGGATATTTTTCTTCCATGAAGATTTCTTAAGAAATTTTCATTTATTAGGTACTACTGGATCAGAAAGAATATTCTCAATATTATATTTTTTATAGTTCACAGAAATCCTGGTATGGACAGGGCGTGTACTGTGTTCTGTATTCCTTTGCTTGGAGTCTTGATGAGTTGTGTTAACAAAGAGACTAATAACAAATGTCACTGTAAAGGAAGGAATACAGGACAGAGCTTAGTAACTGAGAAAGAAATATGAAAGTCACAAAAGAGAACACAGAAAGAGGGCTGGAAAGACTCCAGAGGGACAAGCTTTACCTTCTTCTGAAATTGGTTCCCATCGCACTCCAGTAGGGCACACATAGGCTCTTGTCTGGTGGTAGATTTAGGGACGATTATGGTAGATATATTGGTCTGGGAAATAGCATGAAATGCGTGTGTGTGTTGAGGGGGTAGGTAGGGAGCGGCACCCAAGTTGTTTTGGTAAAGTCTTGATTGTGCTAAGGAAATAACACTGCTGATAATCCAGATGGAATTAACACCTTTTGTTGTTAACTTGACACTTCTCCCACGAGTTAATGAACAGCTCACAGTGAAGCTAAATCAGTAACTTCAGGGGCCTAGAAAAGTAACTGACTTACTTCAGACCCACCCTTACTTTATTGAATTTGGAAACATCTGTGTTAGTCTTGCACTAATCCTTCTTGGGTTGGCACAACATGATTTTGTTGGAAAGTTTCATGGAATTTACCACATTCATCCTTTAATTAGACTACACTTGGATTTAAAAGCTTCTGTGTGATTTGGAAAAATCCAGGCTTTGGTCTCAGACTGTTAAATCCTTTGAGAATTTTGAAGTGCAAATATACAAAATCATAATACAGTGTAAGGTTCTGTTAATCTTAAGAGTATGTGAGTCATTTTAAACCTAGAGTATTGCAGATTTAGTCATTTCCTTCATATGTAATCCAACTTTCCAGCATAAAAATTGCAAAGTTTTCCAGCATATAGAATTCCAAGCCTAAAATATGGAAATGGTGTATAGATGAAATGTTGTTAATGTGGCAGCAACATGTCGCTGCAATCTGATTTAAAAACTTTTTTGCTTTATCTGAACTTTTCTTGTCATAATCCTTCTTCTGTATTCTTTCTTTCTTCTCTCTTCTTGCTGTTTAGCTTTACTGTAAGTGTATTTTCTCCGTGGATCAGTTAGTTTCATATGAAGAAGTTGTCTACAGTGAATATGCCTTCCCATATCATGGCAGTCAATGGAGACACTGAATGTAATTCCCAGTTCTCTATGCATAATAGCTGCTCAACAAATATGTATTAAATAAATGGGTTTTTAGAACAGCACAAAAATTTAAAAACAAAAGAAATATTCTCATTTGAGTGAGTTCAAGTGCTGATACTTAACCATTTTGAATACTGCGGAAGTCACAAACATCTCACTGAGGAGTATATCTTGAATTTCCTTCTTTTTTTTTTGTAACCAGAGATTTAAAATGTACTATTTTTATCTCGGTCATGTCATTTGTTTCTTAGAAGAATGGTGTGCAAAGGGCAGTGTAATGATTATTATCCTCATTTCACGGATGAGGAAAATCAGGTTCTGAAAAGTTAACAAGGCTAGTAAAAGACTAGGGCAGGAACACATTCTGATCTTGGTGTAATTCTTTTTGTATTTTACTTCACTGCTTTCAGTAGAAAGCACAGTTAACTCCAGTGGCAAGAGAGAGGACATGTGAATACAAGTATATTAAGGTGGGCAGCTGTAATTGTCATAAATACCATTTGACAAATATTTCTAGTTTTTCTTTTTCTGGGCAAGTGGTATATTATTTCCCTGCATCATTTGGGGTGCCATATGGCTATATGACTTGCTATGGTCAATGACACATGGAGATATGATAAATGTCATTTTCAGGCAGAAACTTTAAGAAAAAGTACACAAATTGATACATTCCTTCTCCACTGATGCAGGGATCATGAAAGCACATGCCCAGATAAAGCTTTTGTCAGTCTGGATCTTTGAGTGCCCAAAGTGAATCGAATTCCTTTGCTGATACGTGCTGGACATGTGTAAAGGATACATTATTTTTTGTTGTGGTAAACGGCTAAGATTTTGGAGTTGTTTGTTATTGCAGCAAAACCTAACTTATTGTGATTGATATAGAAATTAAGGAGCATAAATGGGTAAGTAATGCATGTATCAATGGTTGGCCGGATGGTTAGATAGACAAATGGATGGACCAACATAATAACTAGTGACTGGATGAAGTCCAAGGGATAAACTACTTCTCTTTGTATCAATGTCCTAGATTCATATACTCAAATAAAATGCAAGTCATTGGGTTCTAGAAGGGTATTTTTAATGAGGACACACTTATATGTTCATTTTTACAAGCAATGTGTCTACAGATAACTATTATACTTCTAATCCCAATGTGGTAGGCAAAATAATGCCCCCTACCCCAAGAAGTCTATGTCATAATCCCTGGGACTTGTGAATATTTAACCTTACATGGCAAAAGGGTCTTTGCAGATGTGATTCAGTTAAGGATCTTGAGCTGGGTTATCTCATCTTGGATTATTTGGGTAGGTCCAATGTAATCACAAGGGTCCTTATAAGTGAAAGAGGGAGGCAGATGAGTCAGAGGAGATGTAATATCAGAAGCAGAGATTTTCAAAATGAGATTGCTGGAAGGGGGCCATGATTCAAGGAATGCAGGGGCTTCTAGAAGCTGGAAAAGGCAATTAAAAAAAAAAGATTCTACAACCTCCAGAATGAATGTGGGTTTGATGATACTTTTCTTTGCTTATTAATATAACATGATTTATTTAAGAAGTTTCTTATTGATAGGCATTTTAAGTTGCTGACAGATTTTGCTGTTATAAACAATGCAAGAATTACTATAAATATATATTGCCGTACTTTTGCAAATATATTGGGTTAAATTCCTAGCAATATATTGAGAGATCAAAGAGCATGTGCATTTTAAATTTTGATCAAATTTTTCTCCAAATAGGTTGTACCAATTTATACTTTCAGTTACCACATGTGAGACAACCTTCATTTTCAACCATGAACATTACTGAACTTGATTTTTGCAAATTGAATGGGTATACCATTTTAATCTTATTGTTTACCTTTACAGTTTTAAGATTATAAATTAAGTATTTTTGTATGCTTAAAAGCCATTTGTATTTACTTGCTCTTGTTTTTAGTTTATTTTTCTACTGAATTGTTTTTCAGGTTTATAAGAATTTTTTTTACTGAAACATAACTAATTGTATATATCTGTTGGACACAGTGTTGAATATCAATACCTGTGTGCAATATGTGATGTTCAAATCAGGATAATTAGTATATTCAACATTACACAGTGTAATCATTTACTGTGGCCCTTTACCAATTTCTCCCTAACTTCCCCTCCCCGCTTTCTCACCTCTGGTGGCCTCAGTTCTGTTCTCTACTTTTGAAAGTTCAATGTATTATTATTATTATTATTTGTTTCTTTATTTCTTTCTTTATTATTTTAGCTCCCACTTATGAGTGAGGACATGTGGTATTTCTCTTTCTGTGCCTGGCTTATTTCACTTAACATAATTTTCTCTAAGTTCATCCATGTTGGGGCAAATGGCAGAATTTCATTCTTTTTTAGGACAGAGTAGTATTCCGTTATATATATATTCCATATTTCCTTTTCCAGTCATGTGTCAGTGGATGTTAAGGTTGGCTCCAACTCTTCGTTATTGTAAATAGAGCTGCAATAAATATGGAGTGCAGGTATCCGTTTGACATGATGATTTCCATTCTTTTAGGTATATATTCCCAATGGGATCGTGAAGTCATATGGCAGTTCTGTCTGTAGTTGTTTGAGGAATCTCCGTACTGTTTTCCATAATGGCTGCACCAATTTACAGTCCTATCAACAGTGTAGGAGGGTTCCCCTTTCTCTGCATCTTCACCAGGGTTTGTTGTTCTCTGTCTTTTTGATAACAGCCAGTCTAACTCAGTGAGATGATATCTCAATATGGTTTTGATGTGTATTTCCCTGATGCTTAGTGATGCTGAGCCTTTTTCATATATATGTTGGCCTTTTGTATATCTTTCTTAGAGAAATGCCTTTTCAGCTCCTTTGCCCACTTTTTAATTGGGTTACTTGTATTTTCACTGTTGAGCTGTTTGAGTTCTTTGTATATTCTGGATATTATTCCCTTGTTAGATGAATAGTTTGCAAATATTTTCTCTCATTCTGTAGGTTGTCTTTTCACTCTGTTAATTGTTTCCTTTGTTATGTGAAAGTTTTGTAGTTTGATATAATCTCATTTGTTTGTTTTTTCTTTTGTTGCCTGTGCTTTTGGGGTCATATTCATAAAGTCTTTGCCCTGTCCTGCTTCTTGAAGTGTTTCCCCTATGTTTCCTTTTAAGAGTTTAATAGTTTCAGGTCTTATATTTAAATCTTTACTCCATTTTGAGTTAATTTGGTGTATAGCAAAAGGTACAGGTCTAGTTTCATTCTTCTACATATGGATGTCCAGTTTTCATAGCACCATTTATTGATGAGGCAGTCTTTGCCCCAATGTACATTCTTGTTGCCTTTGTCAAAGATCAGTTGGCTGAAGTATGTGGGTTGATTTCTGGGTTTTCTATTCTGTTCCATTGGTCTGAGTGTCTGTTTTTATGTCAGTACCATGCTGTTTTGTTTACTATAGCTTTGTAGTATAATTTGAAGTCAAGTAGTGTTATGTCTCTGGCTTTATTTATTTATTTATTTTTGCTGAGGATTGCTTTGGCTATCAGGGTCTTTTTTTGTTCCATATGAATATTATTATTGTTTCTTCCATTTCTGTGAAGAATGTCTTTGGTATTTTGATGGGGATTGCATTGAATCTGTAGATCACTTTGGGTAGTATGGACATTTTCACAATGTTTATTTTCCCAATCCAAGAGCGTGGAATGCCTTTTCATCTTTTTGTGTGCCCTTTAATTTATTTCAGCAGTGATTTGTAGTTCTCATTGTAAAGATCTTTCACCTCCTTGGTTAAGTTTATTCCTGTTTTTTTTTTGCAACCATTGTAAATGCACCTGCTTTCCTGATTTCTTTTTCTGCTAGTTCATTGTTAGAGTATAAAAATGCTACTGATTTCTGGGTGTTGATTTTGTATCCTGCAACTTTACTGAAATTGTTTATCAGCTATAAGAATTTCTTTGTTGAGTCTTGGTCAGTTTTTTGTTTGTTTGTTTTGTTTCTGTTTTTGTTTTTTTGTGTATAAGATCATGTCATCTGCAAACAGGGATAGTTGGACTTTGTATTTCCCAATCTGGATGCCCTTTTTTTCTTTCTCTTGCCAGATTGCTCTGGCTTGTTCTTCCAGTACTATATAAAATAGGAGAGGTGAAAGTGGGTATCCTTGTCTTGTTCCTTTTCTTAAGGGGAAACTTTCAGCTTTTCCCCGTTCATGATGATACTGATGGTGGGTTTGTCACATGGCTTTTATTGTGTTGAGACACTTTCATTTTCTACCTAATTTGCTGAGGGTCTTTATCATAAAGGGATGTTGAATTTTGTCAAATGTTTTTGTACATTTTTTGAGATATTTATATGGGTTTTGTCCTTGATTTTGTTGAGGTGGTGTATCATATTTATTGATGAGTGTATTGAACCATCTTTGCATCTCTGAGATGAATACCACTTGATCATGGTGTGTAATTTTTTTGATGGGTTGCTGCATTCTGTTTGCTAATATTTTGCTGAAGATTTTTGTGTTCATCAGAAAAACTGGCCTGTAGTTTTCTTTTTGTTGTTATATCATTGTCTGGCTTTGGTATTAGGGTGATGCATGCCTCATAGAATGAGTTTTAGAGAATGGCCTCTGTTTCAATTTTTTGGAATATAGAGAATTTGTATTAATTCCTCTTTAAAGGTTTGGTAGAATTCAGCATAAAGCCATCTGGTCCTGGGCTTTTCTTTGTTTGACACTGCTGATTACTGCTTCAATCTCATTGCTTGTTATTAGTCTGTTCAGGCTTTTTATTTCTTCTTGGTTTAGTATCACTAGTTTGTATGTGTCCAGAAATTTATTCTTTTTCTCCAGGCTTTCAAATTTGTTGGTGTGTAGGGGCTTATAACAGTCTCTAATAATTCTTTGTATTTCTGTGATATTGGTTATAATATCTCCTTTTTCATTTCTGATTTTTTTTTATTTGGGTCTTCTCTCTTCTTTTTTTAGTTAGCCTAGCTAATGACTTGCCTATTTTATTTATCCTCTCAAAAACCAACTTTTTGTTTCATCGATCTTTTGTATCTTTTTTTGGTCTTATTCCATTCGGTTCTGTTCTAATCTTAATTATTTATTTCTGTCTACTAATTCTGGGATTGGATAGTTCTTGTTTTTCTAGTTTTTTGAGTTATAGCATTAGGTTGCTCATTTGAAATCTTTCTACTCTTTTGATGTAAGCAATTATTTCAATAAGCTTCTCTCTTAGTATTGCTTTTGCAGTATCTCACAGGTTTTGGTATGATGCATCTTTATTTTTATTAGTTTCAAGAATTTTTTTTATTTCCTGTTTAATTTCTTCTTGGATCCATAGGTCTTCAGGAGTATGTTGTTTTATTTCTATGTATTTGCATAGTTTCCAGAGTTTTGCTTGTTATTGATTTATAGTTTTAATCTGTTGTGGTCTGAAAAGATACTTGAAATGATTTCAATTTTTAAAAATTTGTTGAGACTTGATATGTGATAGAACATGTGATCTATCCTGGAGAATGTTCTCTGTGCTGATGAGAAGAATGTATATTCTGTAGTTGTTGGATGAAATGTTCTGTAGATATCTGCCAGATCCAATTGGTCTAAAGTGTAGTTTAAATCCTGTGTATTTGTATTAATTTGTTGCCTAGATTATCTGCCCAATGATGAGAGAGGGTGTTCAAGTTCCCAACTATTATCATATTAGGGTCTGTCAATTTCTTTAGGCCTAATGGTGTTTGCTTAATACATCTGGGTGCTCCAGTGTTGAGTGCATATATATTTATGATTGCTATGTCTTCTTGCTGGATAGATCCCTTTATCATTATATAATGGCCTTCTTTGTCTCTTTTATGGTTTTTGGTTTAATGTCTATTTCATCCTATATAAGAATAGCTACTCCTGCTTATTTTGTGTGGTATATCTTTTTCCATCCCTTTGCTATTAGTCTGTATGTGTTTTTACAGGTGAGATGAGTCTTTTGAAGACAGCATATAGTTGGGTCTAGCTTTTTAATCCTATCAGTCTGTGTCTTTTGAATGGGGAATTTAATCCATTTACACTTAGGGTTGTTATTAAAAGGTGCTGTCTTATTACTGGCATTTTGTTGATTTTTGTTTGGCTGCTTTAAATATCTTTTGTTCCTTTCTTCCCCTTTTATGTTTGTCTTTGATGTTTGTTGGTTTTTGAAGTTGTAAGATATAGTTTCTTTCTATTTCTCATTTGCATTTTTGTTCTACCAGTGGGTTTTTGCTCTTTCTTGTGTATTCATTGTAGTGATTATCCTTTTTCAGATTCCATTTGCAGGAATCCCTTGAGGATTTCTTGTAGGGCTGGTCATGTGATGGTGAACTCCCTCAGTTTTTGTTTGCCTGGGAAATACACTATTTCTCCCTCATTTCTGAAGGATAGTCTTGCTGGGTGTAATATTCTTGGTTGACAGTTTTCTTTCCTTTAGTATTTTGGATACATCATCCCATTCTTTTCTGGCCTGTAGAGTTTTTGTTTAGATGTTTGTTGTTAGTCTGATGGGGACTCCTTTATAGGTGACTTGATGCTTTTCTATTGCTTTTTATTTTTATTTATTTATTTTTTCCTTTTTGTCTTTTTTCGTGACCGGCAACCGATCGCAACCCTCAGTGTCGCGCCCGTACCGGACCAGAACCGGCAACGGGATCGCAACCCTCGGTGTTGCCACTGCACCTCGCTCAGCCAGTGAGCGGCCGGTCTATATGTGGGATCTGAACCCTCGGCGGGAGCGCCGCCACACTCCCAAGCAGTGCACTGTAACAGTGCGCCACCGGGCCGGCCCTTCTATTGCTTTTTAAAAGATTCTCTGTCTTTGAGTTTTGCCAGTTTGACTATAATATGTCTTGGAGAGAATCTTTTTGGATTTAATTTGGGGATATTTGAGCCTCCTGGATCTGAATGTTACAGTGCGCCACCGGGCCGGCCCTTCTATTGCTTTTTAAAAGATTCTCTGTCTTTGAGTTTTGCCAGTTTGACTATAATATATCTTGGAGAGAATCTTTTTGGATTTAATTTGGGGATATTTGAGCCTCCTGGATCTGAATGTTTGTGTCTCTCCCTATACCTGAGAAGTTTTATGCTATTATTTTGGTGAATAGGTTTTCAATGCCTTTTCCTTTCTCCTCTCCTTCCAGGATACCCATGATTCAGATATTTGTGTATTTAAGATTGTCTGGTAGCTCTCTTAGATTTTCATTTTTTAAAAAATTCTTTTTTCTTTCTTTTTGTCTGCCTGGGTTATTTTGAAAAGACTGTCTTCAAGATCAGAAGTTGCTCTTCTGCAGCTTGCTCTAACCTGCAGCTTAGGCTTTCAGCTGTGTTTTTTATTTTGTTGAATGAATTCTTCAGTTCCAGGACTTCTGCCACATTCTTTTTTAAGGTATCAATCTCTTCGTAAATCTCCTCCTTCATATCCTGGATACTTTTTCTCATTTCATTGTATTGCCTAACTGAATCTTCTTGTATCTCATTGGGTTTTCTTAAGATTGTTGCTCAGGATTCCTTCAGTCATTTTCCTGCTCCTTCAAGAGTTTCCTGCTCTATAGGGTCTGGTTACTAGAGAATTATTGCATTTCTTTGGTGGTGTCATATTTCCTTGTTTTTTCATATTTCTTCTATCTCTACATTGATATCTGGTCATCTGGTAGGAGTTGCTTCTTCTATTACTCTGGAGTAGGCTTTGAGGAGAGAAGCTTCCTCCTATAGATGTATTTAATATTGACCATTGAATAGGGTATTTCAGTATTGGTTCCAGGTAGGTGCAGTAGTGTATTCTCTGTGTGAGTAATTTGGCCATATTCAGTGTTGTAGCTGTGGCTGAGTGCCTCTGTGGCCTAGGCACTAGGGCACTTAGTGGTTCCTTGCTGAGGTTAGTGACACTGTGTTGGTTTGTTGAGGATATGGGTGAGTTCTGAAGTTCTTGGGAGAAGTGCTTGGGTGCCCTATCTCTCTGGCTGGGGTGGGTGACTGTGGGTGGGCTTGTTGGCACCCTGGCTAGTATTCCATGACCCTGATGGGTGCACTGGGGTATACTGGAGGTCTTCAGTTTGAATGGGTGATCTTGGGGAGGGTTTCTCTTTCCTACAGGCAGAAGCTCCTCCTGGGTCTTTACTTCCTTCAGTTGAGGGATAGGTTGGTTGTTATTGCGAATTCTCTTCCTTACCTTTTTTGGGTATCCTGGTTTCTGCACTTTTGGGGGAGTCTGTGTGTGTCTCTCCCCTGATCAAGACAGTCATATGGACCGCACATGTACCTCCCACCCCCAGATGTGCTATCGTGTGTGGCAGTGTAATTCCCCCAGTGGGTTGGGCCACTGCACCATGGATCTGTGCTCACTTACTTCTTTCCCTGGGCTCTGTTAGTGACTCTCCTTGTGTCAATGTAGTCCAGTGGTCTGTAGGCTGCCTGCAAGGTGGTGGTGACTGCTACTGTGGCAGTGAGTTGCCCTTGTGGTAGAAATGTGTGTGGTGGTGGCTGTGGAAGATCACCCACACGGCAATGTGTCTGTGACAGCTGTGGGGACTTCCTGTGGCTGCTGAGGTCCCTGGGTGTGTCTTCTGCCCCTCTGATGACACCTTGATTTGAGCTCAGTGAGACCCATTTTGGATTTCTGGCCTCCAGAACTCTAAAAAAGTAAATCTGTGTTGTTTTAAGCCACTAAGTTTGTGGTGATTTGTTACAGTAGCAATACAAAACTAATATACCCATTTATATATTATTGTTGTTATTTGATCTTAAGAGGGACATAGCAGAAGAATATGAGAAACTCAGTGCAAACCCATCACCACTTCCGGGGGAAATATATTACATGATTTATAAGCAAGGCCCAGCTCAGTTGGGGAAGTCTTCTCTGACCCCACCATCCAAAGGTTATACTGACAGTTTCTGAAGTAATTATTAATGGTAACATGCTCATGACATTTGTCTTTTCTGCTTGTAGTTCTCAAAGACGTTGGTGTTGCATAACCAGATTTTGATTTGTTACCAAACCAAAAAGCTGAATAAGCCAGCTTTCCATTTGTATTAGTCTGTTTTCTGTTGCTGATAACAGAATACTTATAAGATAATTTATAAGAAAATGAAATTTATTTCTTACAGTTTTAGAGGCTGGGAAGTCCACAGTCCAGAGGGTGCATCTGGTGAGGGCCTTCTGGGTGGGGACTCTCTATAGGGCTGCATGGTGCAAGGGTGTCACATGGTGAGCATGGCACAAGCGAGCACTAACCTTCTAACTTGCTCTCCTTATAAAGCCATCAGAATCACTCCCTGATAACCCATTAAACCATTAACTCGTTATTCCATGAATGAATTAATCCATTCATGAGGGCACAGTCCTCATCATCCAATCAGTTCTTAAGGCCCCCTTTCAGATACCATAGTCCAATTTTCCACCTTCTCAACACTGTCACAGTGGGGACAAACTTCAATGAGTTTTGTGGGAACACAGACCCATTCATTGCACCACCTGAGAATTTTCACTTAGCACCATCACAAAATGGAGAGAGAACTTGAGGTCTGGGAATCCCTTTTTGACACTGGACCAGGTCCTTGTCACCCACTAGTCCTTAGGCTCCTTCGACACAGGAGCCTGTCTTACATCATGTTGCATCTCCAATAGGTTTCAACACAGTGTTTTAAGAGAAGTAAGTATCTCATATAGCATCACAACTTTGAGGGCCTACTATGTGCCTGATATGAAGGTAAATAAGACAGCATCTTCGCTCTAATAGCTCACAGTCCAATGGGAGAGAGATAGACATGGTCAAATAATTATGATATAGTGTGGCAAGTGCTAGAATTCAGAGGAATGAATTGAGAATATAGTTGAGAAAGGTGAATTGAGAAGGTTGCTCTGCAAAACTGGAGGGGGAGCAGTAACTCAGTGTGAGGGGGTCAGGGAACACTTCAGAGAGGAAATAATTTGGCTGTGTATTTAAAAATGAAAGACCTCCAACAAGGATTTGCTAGTAGACAAGAGCCTTCCAAGCAAGGAAGCAATGCATTCAAGGCATGGAGTATGGAGGGTGTTTATGGAACAGAACAGTGGTGGGGGTGGGGACAGGAACAGAAAGTGCACAGAGGAGTTGGTACAAGTCACCTGCTTTATACTTTCAATTCCAAGTGCAGAATGTGGTTCTGGACAAGCTGAGTTTCAGTTTTGCAAGAAGGAAAGTTCTGGTGATCTGTTTCACAACAATGTGAATATACTTAACACTACAGAACTGTACATCTAAAAATGAGTAAGGGGCCGGCCAGTTGGATCACTTGGTGAGAGCATGGTGCTGATAACATCAAGGTCCAGGGTTCAGCTGCCACTACTGGCCAGACACCAAAAAGAAAAAAAATGATTAAGATGGTAAATAGAGCTTGTATTATATGTTATTTTAAAAAACACAATAAAAAATAAACAAACTAAAAAATGCATATGGAAACATCTCTACAATAGAATGAGCTCCTTAACACTGGTAGCTGACATTTACTGCTCCAAGCAGGCACTGTTCCATGCATTTTACTTGTATTAGAATTTAATTCTCACAACAATTCCATAAAGTAGATACTGTTCTTGTCCCCATTTTACAGAGGAAGAAACTGAGAGAGGCAGAGGTTGAGTAACTTGCTAAAGATCACTCATCAGGGGAGCCAGGAAGTAGAGTCCAGAGTCTGCACTTCTTGTTTTTAAAGTAATTGATCATACGTATTTGTGGGGTACAGAGGTGACTATCAGTACTTGTGTACAATATATGATGATCAAATCAGGACAATTAGCATATTCATCATTACAAAATGTAATTATTCTTTGTGTCCATTAATCAGTTTTCTAACACGCCTACCCTTTTCCCACCTCTAGTAACCACAATTCTGTTCTCCTGCTGAAAGTTCAACATATTATTGCAATTGTTCTTTCTTTCTTCTTATTTATTAGCTCCCACTTATGAGTGAGGACATGTGGTATTTCTTTTTCTGTGCCTGGCTTATTTCAATTAACATAATTTCCTTCAAGCTCATCCATTTGCTGCAAGTGGCACAAATTCATTCTTCTTTATGGCTGAGTAGTATTCCATTGTGAATATAAACCACATTTCCCTTATCTAGTCATCTGTCAATGGACATTTGGGTTGGTTCCATATCTTGGCTATTGTAAATAGAACTGCAGTAAACATGGGAGTGCAGGTATCCCTTTGACATGATGATTTCCATTCCTCTGGGATTATACTCAGTAGTGGGATTGCTGGATCGTATGGCAGTTCTATCTGTAGTTGTTTGAAGAGCCTCCATACTGTTTTCCATATGGCTGCACTAATTTACAGTCCCACCAATACTGTAGAAAGGTTCCCCTTTCTCCAAATCCTCACCAGCATTTTGTTATTCTTTGTCTTTTTTATAGCACCCACTCTAACTGGGGTGAGATGATATCTCAGTGTGGTTTTGATTTGCATTTCCCTGATGACTAGTGATGTTGAGGATTCTTTTTATATACCTGTTGGCCATTCGTATGTCTTCTTTTGAGAAATGTCTATTCAGCTCCTTTGCCCATTTTTTATTCAGAATATTTGCTCTCTTTTACTGTTGAATTGTTTCGGTTCCTTGTATATTCTGCATATTAATCCCTTGTTGGGTGCATAGTTGGAAATAGTTTTTCCCATTCTGTAAGTTGTCTTTTGACTCTGTTGATTGTTTCCTTTGCTGTGTAGAAGCTTTTTAGTTTGGTATGATTCCATTATTTATTTATTTATTTTTCTTTTGTTGCTTGTGTTTTTAAGGTCTTATTCATAAAGTCTTTGCCCAGTCCCACACCCTGAAGTGTTTCCCCATTATAGTCTACACTCTTTTTTTTTTTTTTTTTTTTTTAAAAAAAGATGACTAGTAAGGGGATCTTAACCCCTGACCTAGTGCTGTCAGCACCACGCTCCCCGAAGTGAGCCACGGGCTGGCCCTAGTCTGCACTTCTTTTTTTTTTTTTTTTCCTTTTTGTCTTTTTTCGTGTCCGGCAACGGATTGCAACCCTCAGTGTCGCGCCCGTACCGGGGCGGGACCGGCAATGGGATCGCAGTCCTCAGTGTTGCTCCCGCCCCTCGCTCAGCCAGTGAGCGGCCGGTCTGTATGTGGGATCCGAACCCTCGGTGGGAGCGCCGCTGCGCTTCCCAAGCGGCGCACTGTAGCAGTGCGCCACCGGGCCGGCCCCCCTAGTCTGCACTCTTAACCCCTCCATTTTACTGCTTTTTACAGCTTATTGGAGATTATCTAAGTTAATCAAGTAAAAATAGTGTTTATTATGAGATGTTTTCCAGAATGAGATATTTTCCAGAATGATTAAATTGGCTTCTTTTCGGTTCTCATTAAGTATGGCCAAGAGGTACTCTCTAGCAGTATTACACAAAATTTGCATCCCTTTTGTGGGTTTGGCCTATGACTCTCTACTTAGGTCATCCTTACTGAATCATGATGAGGTGTAACAGTTAAAAGGCTGAAATCATACGTGTTAATGCAGAATCAGGAAAACTTCAGAGTTTAACTGTGAAAGTGAATCTCACTTTCTAGGTCATCATTAGTTATTTCATGGTACCCAGAGAAAGAGTTGATTTCTGCACCGAATAAATATTATCCTATAATTCTAAAATTCGAGTGAAGTTCCAGCATTAGGAAAGACAGTAAGTTCCTTTTGAAGATGGCGAGGGGGGGAGATACACATATCGTCATACATTCAGGATCGAGCTGGCCTGCTGCTGGTTCAGCTCCCACCCCCTAGGCTATAATATGACCAAGCACCTGGTCTTCGAAAGTCATACCCATCTTAGGTCACTACAGGCTGAGTGTCATTTCTAGCAGAGTTGTTCTCAGTAAATAAACATTTACTGAACAAAAAGAGAACATTTTAATAGCTGAACTAATTAATACAGCAACACTATTGATTCCTCGTAGGTTCACAGGTTGAGTTTAATTTCTAGTTTAATAGAATCACACCCTATGTCAAAAAGCAGGGTTATCCAAAACTGCTCTGTGTGATGAGATCCTCGGTTAAAAACAACGCATGAAGTTCTCCTTTTGGACCAGGTGAGGGCGCTCCTGTCCTCTCCCACATGTTTACCTCTCAAGGTGACAGAAGAGAAAAATAACCACTCCCATTTAAAGTGGTCAAGTTGCGGGCCGGGCGGTGGGGGACCTCGGGCCTCGGCCACGTCCCCCCCCCCGACATGTGCAACCTGCCCAGCCATGACCACCGAGCAGCAGCAAGAAGGGCCCCGGTCCCCGAGCTGGGCTGGTGGAGGGAGGGGGCTTTTGCAGCAACCCCCCGACATCTGCACCCAGCCCAGCAATGACCAAGCCACCGCTGGAAGCCCCCTGGTCTCCCCTGTGGAAATGAGGCGGGGGTCACAGGCCTCAAACCCGTCCCCCCTCCTTCCTCCTTCTTCCATCCCATTTCCTTCCCCTTTCCCCTCTCCCCTACCTCCCAACTGCTCTACAACATCCTAGAATGTAAAAAAATAATAAAATTAATAAAATAAATAAAGTAGTCAAGTTGCATGACAATAGCTAGTTTGCTTAGCTAATTTCTATTTATATGTATTTTTAGTTTCAGATCCTAACATCACATTTAGTTACATCCTTTGGTTTTTCTCTCTGGCTGCGGAATCACCTGGGGTAGTTTTAGAAAACTCTGAATTCTCAGATGGTACTCCCAGAAATTCGAATTCTGTAGGTTTGGGGTTTGGCCTGGGTATTGGTACTTTTTAAAAAACATCCCAAACACTTCTAACATGTAGGCAGGTTAAAAAAACTCGTTAAGAAACATCCCAAACACTTCTAACATGTAGGCAGGGGTGAGAACTAACTGCTGGGGTGTTAGTTAATCAGAAATGGGTTTCTTAGAGGAAAAGCGTTGAAAATTGGTTTTCCAATTTAAATTAGTGTAGGAATCACCTGAGTGTTACAGAAGGTGATATAAACAAATGCGTTTGTCCTCTGTGAATAACGGTTGTCCCCAAGGCTTGGAAAGCCATTCAAACTCGGTCAGTTAGTTAACATTTATCCTAACTTGACTCTTGCCTTGGCCAGTTCCCCTTTTCTCCCATCTTTCTCTGGCTACCATGTGTCTTTTTCAGGTCTTGCCCATCCCCGTCGCCTCTGGGCCTGAGCCTGTGCTTTAAGTCAGCTCTGCAGACTGCCCAGCAATCTCGGATTCTGCAGGCCCTTCGCTCTCTCTGCTTCCAGCTCCCTGCGCTGACCTCTGCTGCTGAGGGGCTCTGCTGTTCACCTTCCTCCCTGTTCCTGGGTAGGTTCTCCCTGGAGGGTCTTCAAGCCTCTGCTGGCCCCTCTTCCCAGTGGGAACTTTATCAGACCCCTTCTTCCTCTCTTCTGGTCACTGCAGCTCCTCACTAAGCCAGGACATAGACTCCATGTCCTTGGGTCCTTTGCATCAACTAGGAACATGTTAAATATATGAATGTAGACAGCAAAGAGCAGATGAGCTGGCCTCAGTAGGCCAGGGGCAGGAGAGGCAAGCCTTTCCAAAGCTGTCCTTGCAACCACCCAAGGCTGGGTGTTAATATGTGCCTGTGGAGGTTACCACCAAGCCATGGGGACACTCTGGTATGATTCTGTAACTAGGTAAACACAGCCCTGGTAGGCTGATGTTTTGGCTATGAACACACATAGTGGTGGTCTTAGTGATTTACACACAAGGGCAGGGAGGCTGGCAAAGACCTGTAGAAATAGGAGTGACAAGGAGGACCGGTAGCTTCTAGGCTCAGCTCTGCTCTTGACTGTTTGATCTTCAGCAAGTACAGTCATCTTTGGGTTTCAGTTTCCTCACTGGTGAAATCAGGGACTGTATGCTAGACCTTTCTCCATTACAGTGTGCACGTGAAACTTAGGGGATCTTGCTAAAGTGCAGCTTCTGATTCAGTAAGAGAGACCTGAGATTGTACATTTCTGTACTGCTGCCAGGTCTTGTCTGGGCTGTTTGTCCATGGGGTAGCAAGGTTCTTGATGACCCCTGGGATCTCTCAACTCTAAAATCCCATGATCCTTGCAAGTGACTTCTAAGATCTTACTTCCCTCCCATCCCCTCCAGCCATCTAGTCCTCAGAGACAAGAAGTCTTCATATGTGGGCTTTGTGAGGCTGCATTTTCTCCATGCCCATCCTTCTTTAAAAGCCTGGCCTCCCCACACCGCTGTGCTATGTAAATCTCCTCCTGAGGCCTCTAGCATTCCAGAGCATATGCTTTTCTCTTTCTTCCCTTTGGCTGACCTTGTTTTCTAGCATAGTTTTTATTCCTTGGTGTGTTTCCCTGAACACCTGGCTGGATAATGGGAGATGGCCTGTGTCCCACCAACCCAACAGCATCCGTGTGCAGCATTGAAGAGTGTCCCCTGGACTCAGTAGGTTGACTTCTACATGGAAATTATAAACTGTAAAGCAGTACCTTTAATTAAGCAAGCCAACTATGTCCCATCTCAAAATATTCTTCATTATTTATTCTTTCTCCTGTCAAAAGTTTTGGTATAGTGGATCTTTGACGAGCATCTCATTCTCTAACTAAAAATAACTCAGAAGATAATTTTAAAAAACATACACCCTTGGATTTTAACATAGCTCAATTATATTTTTAGCATATCCGTTATATTGAGTATTTAATTCAATTGAGGTTAATAAAAGTAATCTTACTGTGTGGCGGGGATGTCTTATGGGGCCTTAAACTGATGCAGTTTTGGGGTCCTTTTCTTAAGAAAAAAATTCAAAATTATGTATATAAAATGCATGCAGGCCCTCTGGGCGGGGTCTGTGCATGTGACAGGGCTAGCACTCTGGGGGCTCAGTATTTTTGAATGAATTAATTGAATGAGGGAAACTGTATAGCCTAATTCTGGAACTTTGTGGTACCACAAGATGGCAGTAGAGTATTAAATGTGTAAAGTGGATAGAGGCACTTAGAATTTGTTTTGAGTCTTAGAATATTTGCACCTACACTTTAAATTGCATCCTGGGCTCCACAACTGCTCAAGTCTCTTTCTGTGATTTTCTTTTGTCAACACAATCTGACTTCCTTTCCCCAAACTTTGAAGTGTTACAGACACCTGCAATGAGGTCAATGCAGGTTAAGAAATGGTAATGCAATAGGGTTTGCTCCTTAAACCTTCCTATAAACTTTTCTCCCCTCTGTTTTACGGTACTTTCAAATTGCATTTATTGTAAAGCAAAAAGAAAGTGTTTCACATAACTTTTCCCACAAGTGACTTTAATGAGTTTTGGCTTTACTAATTGTGTTAACCATATTAGACTTTATTTACATTGATTTTCTAGCCACACAGTAACCACATCAACCCTCCTATAATAATTTGACAAGATATCAAAAAAAACTAACACTTGTTTTATATTAAGGACACATCTGTATAGCACAAAGGGTGTTCTGGCAAAGAACCTATTCATTCATTTGTCTAATGCAAATGGCCACATGGAGACCCTTCTTTCCTTCTCCCACTCCTCAAATCAGTTTTGGGTTTTTGATTCCATTAGTAGATACCACCTGGGTATTGGCAACTTTTTGACTCAAGTTTTAGCTTTAAAGGCAAAGAACAAGCATTTGTGTTTTAATAACAGTCTCTAAAATCAGTCACTAGTCCTTATAGGTGCAGGTGTTTTTACTGAAAGTTGTCCTCAGAACATAAAATGTTTTTTGTTTGTTTGGTGAGCTTGCTTAGATTGAGCACAGTTACAGCCATCTTGTAAAAATTATCAAATATGGCATTTTAGAAGGATACATCAAAAAATAAGGTGAAAAGCTTCAAAGGTGAACATCTCCCACTTAGTCATATAGTATAAACTGTGTCAATAAGAAGAATACTGCTACATGAGAAAATCAATATACTAACTAGTGACTTTTAGCCCTCTCTCCATCCCACATAGATGGCAACGACTATGGGACCTGCCCTCAAAATTCTACTTTGTAACTGAACATGTGAAGTTTATGGCTGGCTTGTGTACACCACAGTACATGAATCACCACAGGGGTTAGATGCAGGCTACTGATTGGTACCTAAGTTACAAAATAGTAATTCTTTAATGAATGAAACTACTGGAGAGGTGATGATTCTACAATGCTTCTGATTTTAAAAAATAAAATTGGCATGATAGCAAAAGTAGCTGTTCTTATTGCATATGAAATTTTAAAAATCCAATTAACACCAAGAATGACTGTGGAAAGGATTTGCAAAATGTTACTACCATGAAACTCTTCTTAAAAGCCTCTTCCATGATTTTTTTTTTGCACTACTAAACATTCCTATTAGGAAAAGTAAAGAGAACAAACATTTTAGCAGGATGCACAGAACAAGTTCCCTCCCATCCCACAATGATTGATGGCCCCATCATTAGCAGGGTAGCTGCCCATTTCTTATCTTGATTGACAGGTTAATAAGGGACCTGGGGCTATCTTTTCAGTATGAACACACAACCTTGCCAATTACTTTTAAATTATTGCTAATCTGTCAGAAAATAACAAGCACAAGGAGTAAAAATATCCGAAAAAGAGAAATGTCTGCTGAAGGAGCTTTTACTTCCGGTACGTTAAAAGGTTCAGTTCAGAAAACTTGCCAGAATTTAGTCAATAGAATTTAGGTACTGAGCATTTTTTTTTTTTTAAAGAAAAACTTGTAGTTTATAATAGTTCATTGGTTCAATTAGGAGCGAAAAAGAAGGGAGTTTTGTAATGCAATTGTCCAGCAAAGGAAAACGCTTTAAATTGGGGGATTATGTGTGCAGACCACCTGTAGGGCATTCAGAGCCCTTTTCTATAATGCTTCAACCCATGCCTAGCTGCCTGCAGGCTGGCTAACAATGCCGGGAAAAGCTGTTTAAAAGGCTGAGCGCACTTGTGCCTCTGGTCTTCACTAACTGTTACAAGTCTTCCTCTCCCTCACTCTCTCTCCTTTTTAAAGTAAAAGTCCCACATCCCTTTAATGGAAGAACTTTAAGGCTCTGCGGTGGCCAATTGGTCTGCACCAAGAGCAGCCAGGCAGCAGGGAAAGAAACTTCAGACTATACAGCACATTTGGAGAGGAGAAAAGATCAAAGTTTTTCAAACTCAAAAGACCAAGTTCCCTACAGATTAACCCTATTCATTTAGCTCCTCTTAAAGGAATGATGTGCTGAGCCACTGGGCAGACAGGTAAAAAGTTCAACAATTGCCAAAGCATTCTTCTGCTAATTCAACAGCCTTCTGCTCAAATAAATTAGCTTAGTCTTGACAGAGGAACAATAGCTTTTTCTCTAGGAAAAGAAGCACATTTGGTATACACAAGCACGGAAGGTTATTAAGATGTTAACCCGTTAGTTTAATCCATTAAAGAGCGCCTGCTCCACTACCAGATTGTCAAGTGACTTACACTGTAAAGTGTGATCTATGGTTTAAAACATTAACCTCTACACTTCAGCAGTGTGTTCGGTCCCTGGAAAACCAGGTGCTTTCAAAATCACGGACGTGAGAAATGAATGTGGGGTTTTGAAACCTTTAGTGATATTATACAGGATAAATAACAAGGCCTAAGTGGAACTACTGCCTTGCAAAAGTTCCACTTACATACACTAGAGTGAGAGCTGTTATCCATGGATCAGAAAAGAGCTACCAGTAAAAACACTATGTTTGGGGAAGGTGCAAAAACTCAGTTTTGGTTTCAGTTCAACAATTATATTTACTTTGCTAACAACTTAAGAAGTAGAGTTTAACAGGTAATTTTCTCCATGCCTAAGGTCTGTGTACAGAATGACAAACCAGAAAATGTCCATTTTTCCCCACGCGTCCTTGGCAAGCACTTTAAAGGTAACAGTTTAGAAGAGGCAGGGGGAGAGGGTAAGGTTCAAATCATTTATCAAAAGTCATTTTATTGACAAAATAGAATACTTATATTTGTTCTTACAGGGGTAGCCTCTAAACTTTTTACAAAAAATGTACACATTGTATATCTTTGGATATATACATATTTTACACATTTTTACAATTTAACAAATAATTATATAAATACATCCTCTAATGTAAGAAACCCGTATTTACTTGGGGTGTATAATTAAGACATTTCTTGTTTGTTGATTTAAGGCATTTGCCTGGTCATTAAGAATATACCCAAACCGTGCAATCCCATTGGGTCGTGGTCGTCCCTCCTCTAGGATAGGTTAGCAGTACGAGTTTACCTAAGAGAGTCGAGAGAGAAAAAGTGGTCCCTCTGGCGAAATCTGTAGGTCTGGCTTCAAGCTCAGCAAAGGGCGACCAGCGAGGGCTCCAAACCTGGGTTTCTGGAAACGCTGCAGAGTCCACCCTCCTCTGCCAACAGAAATTAACGCCTGGCGGGAGGATCTCCTCGCATATCAATGGAGCAAAGGGGGCCGGGTCTGGGAGGCTTCAATGCCAGGTACTTTGTTCTAAGCGAGTCATTTAAGTCCCAGCTAATGGATACCATTAAGAGTTCATTATCATGCTAATAGCAATCAACACTGTGGAGGGGTGGGAACCTCAGCCCGTCAAGTGTCCCTTCGCTGCACTTGGTCTCCTCACCCGTCTCTCCCCCCCACCTGGTAAGCGCCCCCTCCCCTCTGCTCAGACCTGGGACAATGGCATCTGCTTTGGATAAGACACGGAGCTGGCCGTGCCAGAGCGCCACGTCAAGCCGGTGCTGACGTCGCTGTAGAGGGAGCCCCCGCCGCCGCCCGG
>NW_007735928.1:42437-42855 GCF_000696425.1 Galeopterus variegatus
CTCCCGCTCCCCCCGCGCCGCCAGCGCCCGGCGCGCCGCCGCTGCACGCCACCTTCTCGTGGCCCGCCACCAGGCGCACCAGGTAGCCCACCGACACGAAGAGGTAGCAGGCCGACAGAAAGATGATGGGCCGCTCGGGGTACTTGAAGCGCTCCATGTCAATGAGGAAAGTGGAGACGGTGGCGAAGGTGGACACGAAGCAGAGCACCGACCACAGGCCGATCCAGAAGACCGTGAAGGCGCGCTCGTCCTGGCTGAAGAAGGGATTGTGGCAGGGCAGGGCGCAGTTGGCGATCTGGCCTGTCTTGACGCGGTTGTAGAGTGGGTGCCGCTCGCTGGACACGCTCACCATGGGCGCGCGGCACTGGCACCCTGGCTCGCAGGGAGCCGCGCCGCCGCCAGGGGGCCGCGCCTTCCA
>NW_007735928.1:43498-51242 GCF_000696425.1 Galeopterus variegatus
GGGCTGGGTGCGGCCGTGGTGAGGTCGGTGCGGTTGTAGTCCATGCACAGCGTGTCAGGGTTGCCCTGCTCCGGTAGCCGGTCGCAGCGCATGCGGTCGGGCCAGGCAAAGCCGTACTGGCGCATGAGCGGCGCGCAGCCGGCCTTGGCGCGCTCGCACACCGAGCGGCAGGGCGGCAGCGGCTTCTTGTAGTCCTCCAGGCAGATGGGCGTGTACATGCTGCACAGGAAGAACTTGAGGTCGGGCGAGCACTGGATCTCCACCAGCGGCCAGAACTGGTGCACCTCCAGGCCCGCCTCGTCCTGCGTGTCGTGGTTGAACTGGTTGGGCATGTAGGTGTAGTTATAGCCGATGCCTTTGCACAGCGGCACGGTGATCTCTTGGCACGCCAGCTCCTTGGCTGAGGCGGCCGCCGCGCCGCTTGAGCGCTGCAGCAGCGCCAAGGCGGCCAGCAGCGAGGTCACTTCCAACAGGTAACCCCACTCCATGCTGCGCACCTCGGCCCCGCGCCCTCGTCCTCCAGGCGGCGCGCGGAGAGATGCCGGGGGACCGGCGAGAGAGCTCAAGAGGGGAACAGCGGGTGACTGCTGGTTTCTCTCCTCCCTCTCCCGGCAGTATGTATTTGGGGTGTGGGCTGGGGTGGGGGGACGTCTGCCGATAATCTAGCCCCGTCTCGGGGCGCGTCTGCAGCGGCGTGATCCGAAGCCTGGGTAGGGGCCGTCCACACCTCCTTTTCGCCACTCCGGGGATTTGAAGGTGGCTGCAGGGGCGCGCCACAGTCTGCCCTGCACACGCTGGGTCGCGCTCAGCCCTCGCGGAGCAGACTGGCCGACCCTCGGCTCATCGTCCGGCACTCGCTCGCTTCCTCTCCCGCGCTCCCGGCCACTTCGGGTGGCGCTTGGCGGCGGCGACTTTGCCAGGCACGGAGGGCGGCGGCGCAGCAAGTTTCCTTTCGGGCCGCGGTGCGCAGTCAAGATGGCTGGGCCAGGCTGCTCGCCGTGCGGGTCAACCCTTGCGGCCCCCTCTCGGCCCCCGGGGGCTCATGCCCGGCCCCAAGTCTAGCCGCAGCCGCCGGAGTTCGGGATCAGCTTCTGCGGAGGCCGCCGCCCTCTTTCTTCGGCGTTCGTCCGTCGGTCCGTCCGCCGCCGGGACAGAAGGAGCTGCCTCCGGTAAAAGTCCGCGCCGCGCTCCAGCCGCAATCGGGCGAGGTGCAGGTAGTCCCCTCCTCGCTAGACACACAGAAGGAAATCCAGACCAGAAGGCGGAGCGGACACTTGAGCGGCGCGGCCCGCGCCCAGCCGCCGCCTCCTCCTAGGCAGGAGCAGCGCCTTTCGCCCAACTTCCCGGCTCCAGCCCTGCTAGAGCCGCGCGGCCGGCTCATGAATATTTATACAGCGCGGACTCGGTCTCCGCCCCCCGCACGGCGGGCCAATCGCCGGACAAGGGGGCGGGGCCTACACGCTCCCAAGACAGCCTGCCTTAAGGCAGCCCGGAACGTCCGCGTGGCCGTGCGCGCTTTCTGCGGACTGAGAGTTGTAACCTTGGGATTGACCGCGGAAATGGAGCGTTTGCCACTTCTGTTCCCTAGGCGCCGTGTGCGTCTGAGGTCTTGGTTCCATTTCCCTGAGTCTGCACTTGGGGACTGGGACCGGGTTTGAGGCAGCGCGTGTCTACGCTGCCAATTTCAAAGCAGTCAAGCCCCCGCCTGCTACCCTCCACGAATGTGGGTGACCTGGCGATGGGGAACTGCCCGGGCCCGGCGTGCGGGGAACCCGTGTCCTTCTTGGGGTTCTCAGAATGATGGTTTTTGAGGCTTGGAGATGGGTTGGGGGGAGTGTAGCGAATGTAGTTCCTTCTAGATGGTGGGGCTGGACTGCGGGCGGCCCAGACGAGGCGCTCAGGAGCCCCACCGCGGGTGCGCTAGGGCATCGGGGCGCAAGGGCCCACCCGAGACTCCCCCCCCTGCGTCCGCTGAGTGACCCGGGGGCGCCTCGGGTTCTTACCCGGAGAGTGGGATAATCACAGCCCAGATCTCAAAAGGGGATTTGATAACTATTTATATATTTATATATACAATGTACAAGTCATCCGAGACGCAAGTGCTTTCTTATGAAACACAATTCAATTTCTCCTTGAAAATTGAATCAAAACAAAAACTTATAAACAGAACAGGCCGGAAACTCTGCCGCTGGATTCTCTCTCTTCGCCTCGACGTTTAGAATATGCATCCGCCTGTTCACAGCTCACGTGCTTTCGCCGGAGCCTCCTTTTCGACCGTGGGAGGCGGGGCTGCCCCCCGGCGGGGCCGCGCGGACACGTCTCGGCGATCTGCACCGAGCCGGAGCCGGATCCAGTCGCTTTTAGCAGCCACTTGGGACGCCGCCACCGAGCCGTGTCCCGGCCAGCTCCGCAGCCACCTTAAGGCTGGCCCGGGGAGGGGGGCGCGGGCGAGCGGCCTGGCAGGTTCATTTACGCTTGTTAGGACGTCCCAGGGGGTTGTCTTTCTCCGAGAATGGAGTGTTTATTTTTTAATTGATGTGCTGTTTCATTTAGCGCTTGTGTGGAACTCATGCTGGGGCTGTAATTACTGTAATCTCGGGAACAAGCATTTCAGTTAGCCAGGAGGGTGGCAAAATGCGTTCTGTCTCTACGTTTCTCCCCCCCCCCCCCCGCCTCCTTTTTTTTTGTTTCGAGATTTTTGCTATTTGTCAGGTTTCATACCAGGGACAGGTAGAGCTAGAGAGCAAAAGTTGCCCAGGGCGTGGGGACAGAGAAAAAGAATTAAAGGCACATTTCAGGCCAGTTCAGGTGTGTTTGGGTTTTTTTTTGGGGGGGTGTCGCGGTGGTGGTTGGCGGGTATCTGTTTAAAATCAACTCTTGTCACAGCACAAAAGTAACTAGCAGTATTTGTAGATTGCTCGAGCTGATGGAATCTATATCTTCCTCCTGTCCTCTCTAGTTTGGTTTAGCAACCTTATTATGAACCACATTGCAGGCAGACAGCCAGAGCCACCCGCCCCCCGCCCGTTTGGGGCAAGTTCTGTATTGTCGCCCTTCTTAGGCATGTCATGTCCACCACCAGCTATAGTTATATACCTCACCTTTAAAAAAAAAAAAATTGAAGTCTAGTTAGAACCTTTTTATACTGAAAAACAACATTTCCTTCCCACTTTTGTTTTGGAAAAACTAATCTCCATAGGAATCTAACATTCAAAGGCTTCAGAAATATTAGCTGATTCAGCAGAAAATGGGCTATGGAAAACTGCAGATTCGACCTTTACTTGCTCTTTTTTTTTTTTTTTTTAAATCGATGACATTCCCTCCCCCCCCCGCCCCCGTCTGTATTCTCATTTGTGGTATGTTGAATGTAGAAAGTCGCCTATCTTTTTAGTTGGTACCTTGTTCACAGAAGGCTATTCTCCAGAATATTTAGCTGCAGGTAATTCCCGGATTAGAGTTCGGATCCCAGCGGTGACGACAAAGCCCCCTTAAGGACCGGCAGGAGCTTTGCAATGCCGGGACAGCAGATGGGAGGGGCTAGTTTCCAAAAGCAACACAGATGGTGAAAAGTTTCTACTGCTTTTCTTCAGCAGGGAAATGTCAAATAGTGAAGTTTAGAATTACACTATATAAATTTATTAGAATTACGTAAAAACAAACTGACATTTGAAAATCGAGGCTGAGAATAGTTGATTTTGGCTCTTAATTGGCATTAATTTTTTTTTTTTTCTTTTGAGACAAGACGAAAGGTTTGATGATGTGGAATGTGGAAATTTTTGGTAAGTATATTAAGCTTGCATGAAAAAATAAGCAGACAAGTTTAGACTTTTAGAAATTCCTGTTATTAGCTATTTGGAGGATCTTACCGATTTGTGAGATTAAAACCACTTACATAAAAATCATGAAAAAAAAAAACAAAAGAAAAAAAATCATGNTTTTTTTTTTTCTTTTGAGACAAGACGAAAGGTTTGATGATGTGGAATGTGGAAATTTTTGGTAAGTATATTAAGCTTGCATGAAAAAATAAGCAGACAAGTTTAGACTTTTAGAAATTCCTGTTATTAGCTATTTGGAGGATCTTACCGATTTGTGAGATTAAAACCACTTACATAAAAATCATGAAAAAAAAAAACAAAAGAAAAAAAATCATGAAAAATTTACTTTTAGTTGAGAGAACACAAGAATAGCATTTTAAATGTACTATTAAATTAAATGGCTTCTTGACAGTCTTTCAGAGTAAAAGAGAGAGGAAGCCAATTAGTGTAATAAAGGCAATGATGGGTCAGCTAAAAGAAATTAGAACCATTAATCAACTTTGCTGGCTAAATAATGATATTTTCTTTGTATGTAAAGCAGCTTTTTTTTTTTTTTTAAGGAGAGTGGAAATAGTTTTAGTAGTGATATAAATAATGTAGGAAAGTTTTTAAAAGGGATTTCTGAATAGATATATTGTTACTGAATGGCCCACTAGCATAGTAATATAAACAGTTGAAGGCACGAATCTGCTTCAGAGGAGGGAAGGTTTCATAAAACATTGGATACCAAGTTAGACAGGAGACTACACTGTTTCAAATTTAAGAGACTTTGGGGAAGTTATGTTTCAATGGGTTACCGTTTAAAAATCCAATATAAGAATCTCGGTAACGAGAGGGTGTAACACGTACCAATAAAATGTTATGTTCCAAAGAGTAAATGGAGAGTTCTTTAATAACTAATGAAATTTCTCAGGTATTATATAAAATGCCAATTGTTTCATTCATTCACTTATTTATCTATCTATTTATTTATTTATTTACTTATTGATTGATTGATTGATCAATCGATTGATTGCAGCAGCTGGCTGTTTTCCTTGATCTTGGTGTTTTAACACCGCACTCTGACCAACTGAGCTAACCGGTCCCAATTATTTCTTTTAAAAGCTTATTTTCTTCCAGAAAAGTTATTGAGTAGTATTTCATTAGAGAATATAAAACTGATATTACCCTGATAGGGTCATATTGAGGAATCTTGGCATTTTAAAATCTGTCTTTAAAAGGATTATGTCTTGAGTCACCCACTCCATAAATGGAAGGGGAATGAAAAGTGAACTGGTCTTACTTCAGTCTCTACTAGCATTAAAATGGGTTAAATTATTTTTATTTTCTTCCATTCTAACACTAAACTTTATTAAAGGTCTTCTTCTTCCCACTAGTATTTTCTCCACCACCAGAAAAAGGCTTCTGTTGGAAGGAAGCGTTCTTTGCTGTGTCTGCTGTAACAGGGCTGAGGTACGAATGCACGGAGGTAACTGAAGTGAACAGGTGCCACTGGCTAGACTCAGACGCTCACTGTACGTGCAGCCGCCGTTTTTGAAAATAGTGACTGCGCTGCCATTATTTAACTTTATAATTATTCTAAAATATGTTTTAAAAATTGATAGATGATTTTTTTTCTCATTCACTATGGAATACTCACCAGATGTTGAAACTCTTTTAATGTAGGATGCATTGTGCATTATTTTGGGAGCTCTCAGATGCAATGAAGACCTCCTAAGTAAAACTGGCTTAGTCAAGAAGGACATCTCACATATCAGCAATCTAGAAGCAGGAATTTCAACATTGGTTCTATCTGTGACTCAAAGACGTTAGGCCTGCAGGTCGGCTTTTAGGCTCTTGGATTCATTCCCCTCTGGTTACCTGGGGCCTTCCACTGCTGAATCTTCACATTGGGTGGCTGCCAGGGCAGGAAGAGTGGCAGGATCTGCTCTACAAGGCTCTCCTTCTATTAGAAAAGAAGATCCTTCCCCGAAGGCCCTTGAGTAACTTCCCCTTAGGGTACACTGGTCTGAACCTGTCATGTGGCCACTCTTAGCTGCAAGAGAGGCTGTGGCAGTGAGGATCTGTAAGTGGCTGGTGACGGGGGTGGGCTCTGGTGGCAAGGAAGGAGAGGAGGAAACAACCAGCAGTGTCAGCTGCACATTTCTCTGTGGAAGAAATTAACTTTCAATCAGTTAGTCAATATGCCTAGTTTTCAAGCGTATTTTGTTCAGGGTTATGAATTAAGTATGATCTAGATCCAGGAAAACCTTGATACCTCCATTTATTTCCTTTTGTAGTTTACACAATTCAGTTCTCTGCACAGTTAGTGTGAAATAAATGTCAAACAGTTTACAACGTGTTTTATTTATAATCTGTATAAACTGTATAGTGTAACTCCTTAGTTCCTTTTTGTTAAGCTTTCCTCCCCCTCCCTGCCCCTATTTTGGAGACTTCACTAATAACAGGGACACAATTCTAGAGTGTTAGTGTTTTTGGTTTTTTTTTTCTTTTAGTTCCTATACCATGTAACTGTACCTTGTACTGACAAAATTAAATACAATGCAGGATAAACCATATCGATGTCATTTCTGAATGGCTTATGGATGTGAAAGAACCTTTATGTAAGAAAAATATCGATCCAGGCAAGAGTTTACATTTGGTAACAGCGATCCATTTTAAATGGTGATGTTTAATAATAATTAAATTTTACATAAGTTGTACGGATAGTAATTATTAGAGCACTAATGGCAGAGACATGGTGGGGGTAACAATGGCATTTCTACTTTATGTTTGTCTTTGACGAGATTCAAGGAAACAGATGCAATTTTTTTCTAGAGGTGACAGCTCATTTTTTTTTTCCTGGTATGAGTCTCGTTTGCTCTTAGAAGCAAATATATTTCTATAAGGTTAACCCTATAGTTTACTCTATAGAAATATAATTTGTAGTATAATAATAATTTATAAAGATAAAATAAGAAAAATTAATGCATTAATGTGTTGAGCCTATTTAAATGATATCACAACATAAGTACGAACTCCTGGAATGCTTTTTTAAAACACAATCCAGTAGGGTGCAGTTTGGAAAAATCCTAGACTAGAATGCATTCAGAATATACTGTTCTGGTTAGAGCATGGTGCTGATAACACTAAGGTCACAGGGTTGGATCCCTGTACCAGCCAGCCACCTAAAAAAAAAAAAAAGTGTACACACACACACACACACACACATATATATACTGTTAAGTGGGACAAAAGCAGAATATAGAACTATATTGTATGGGCCCAATTATATTAATAAATTTACTTAGAAAAAAGGCTAGAAGGAAATTCATCAAAATGTTACCTATAGTTGTGTTTGAGTGGATTAATTAGGAGTAATTTTTATTTTCTTTTTAAAATAATGATCTAAATTTTATACTTACAAAAATTTATCTTGAATCAACTCTGGACTTAGCACCTGCTATGTATTGTTTTGTGCTATTCTTTATTTTGTATATTTTTCTTTTTCTCCTTATATTCACCAGTATCACCAAAGGGCAAAGACCATGTTTTGAATATTTCTTTCTCTCCACACAGATCCTATACTGTGTATGATCTATGTTGTTAAACTCTGATTTAGCTGATTCACAGATTGACTTATTGTCTTTATCTTTGGTTGAATTCTCTAACCCCAGTGCCCCACTACTGTCCTTTTGACTGAAGGTCTGTGCTTTTGAATGGGATAAGGAGGAGGAAAGGAGAAAGACCATTTTTATTGGAGGGCCACAGAATTGGCCTTAGAAGTAGGATTTGTGGTGGTGCCAGCCTTATGTGTCTTGGGCACAATATCCAGTCTCTGGAGCTAGGCCGCATACTGTGAAATCCGTATCTCTTTTTTTTTTTTTTTCCCCCCTTTTTTTTGTCTTTTTTCGTGACCGGCAACGGATCGCAACCCTCAGTGTTGCGCC
>NW_007735928.1:51781-54690 GCF_000696425.1 Galeopterus variegatus
CTTCCCAAGCGGTGCACTGTAGCAGTGTGCCACCGGGCCGGCCCCGTATCTCTTCTTCATTGCATTAAACCTGTTCTCACTTTCTACTGTGACTCTGCCCTTGAATTCTTTCATGTGGCAGAGTCAAGAACCTGGTAAGAGGACAGGGTGGGTTGAGGCTGGCTATTGGATCTCTCAGATCACTTGTCCTCCAGCATCAGTTGGACTCTTTAAGCATGGGGAATCTCCCCAGCAAGCATCTTAAGGGTGAACACTGCAGGACCCTTTTTATGACTTAGCCCCAGAATCATACAGCACCCCTTCTACTCTACTGTGGTTGAAGCTGCATGAGATTCAACGGCAGGGGCATGGACCTACCTCCAAGTGGAAGGAATGTCAAGCATCTAGTATTTTAAAACTGCCACATCAACTTAGTATCAGGCCCTGTGTTAAGTGCTAGGTCTATATGGATAAGACATTGTCTGTTTTACAGAGAACTCACATGGACAGCTGCAGATAGATAACTACAATGCTGTTGGGTAGACAGTTACAAAGTACACGGAAATAATATTAGGGAACAAGCAATGTTCCTAAAAGAGCTGGGAAGGGGAATCATGGAGGTTTTTAAGAATGATCAGGAATTTGTTAGTTTGAGGAGTGGAGGAGAGGAGGAGGCAAGTGACAAAGCATTTACAAACTAGCGACGAAATTGCCTTTGCATTTGCTGTTCATGGAACGGCAAGAATTTTCCATGAACAGAAACATTTTTATTTGTATTCAATCACTTGACATAAAGGTTACAGGTGGAGCTTGTGGAGTTCAGTATGTTACAATGTTTTCCACTTGGAGTAACAGGAAGCCTAGCTAAAGTGGTCCAGGGGATACTTATCTCATACTCCCCAAGATCTGGAGGTGGGCTGGCTGCCCGGTTGGTTAATTGGTCCACTCCACATGTTATCAAGATCCAGGTTCTTTGCATCTTTTTTCTCTGTCAGCCTTGGTGTGTTGGTTAGTTCCCTTCATGGTCCTAAAGTGGTTACAGATTGAGATTTGCATCCTCACGTGTCAATATCCAGAGGCAGAAAGAGGGGAGCTCTTCCCCTTGTGCCTCTTTTTAAGTGCCAAGGAGGCTTTCCTGGAACTGACTTCCTCTTACTTCTCATGGGTAAGTGTTGGGTGAAAAGCCACATCACTGAGCCCTGGCCCAGTCCGTGCAGGGATCATGTGAACAAAATCGAGGCTTTGCCAGCAAGAAGGGTAGTGGACTAGCCTTGGGTGGGTAACCACGAGGTCACCTGCTCGTCCCCTGAGGCCTGTTACACCACATGGTAAGAGGCCAGCATCTCTTTGGGTCTAACTTCTGCTATCCAAGGTCAGATGCTTTATAGCACAGTAGCCTTTGAAGAAGATTTCTATGTTCTTTGTGTGTTAATTATCAACAAAACTTAAGTCCTTTCTCCTCCTCTTTTCCCCATAACCTCATGCAGGTGGGATCTGTTAATAAGGTTTCAGTTGTTTGTTTCACTAGAGCAATGTGTTTTGCTTAAGAGTCTTTCTGCTTTAAGAAATCCAATTGCCTGAGGGGCCTTTAGGCAAGGCCAAGTTAGAGAATGACTCTGTCTAGCAGAACAAGCTGGGTGGTTTGTAGTGTTTGCTCATGTTCCTGTCTCACCACAAACTCCCCTCGAGGTAATTACTTACAGGAACACCTTACTAAACAGCTAGGAAGTGTAACTACTAAGGACTGCCAGAGATGAAAATTTATTTCTTACCTGTGTGTTTTCCAGAACCTCATGAGGTTGAGAAATAAATAGCTTCCTATAACCTGCAGAGAACACAGGATCTGGGGGAACCTTATGGGTGTTTTAGCCTGTGGACATATCCAATTCTCTACAGCTAATGCCCCCAAACAAACTATGCCCCCATGAAAGTACTAAAGTTTATTTGTTCTTTATCTAGCATTTTGTGTCTTTAGTCCATTTTACTTCCTCTACATTAGTCCTTTTTTTGCATCCTTCTCTGTTCTTAGGAATATATTTGTGGCACAACGATTGACCATTGTTTCTGCTTTGATCTTGGTAATTGCATTTCTTCTGTAGATGCTAGTTTGGGAGGCTCCTTGCTTACTAAGTCTTGCCTACAAGCTTTTAGTAGGATGCAATTGCTGGACTTGTTAGTGCAGGATTTCTGCCAGCAGATTCTCCTATCCTACCCAAGGTCAACCAGATTCACTTAGACGGGCTTTTTACAATCACATTTGCTTCCAAGCTCATCCCAGAGTCTCTGCCTCAGTAAGCAACTGCCACTCGTGGTAGAGAATCTTTCCCTCAGGCATGTTGGTTTTAGGGTGTTCTGATGCTCTGAGGGCTAGACAGGAAGGATTCATGTTTTTATTTGTTCATCTATCACCCTGTTGATTATTAATTATTATGTTTTCTATTGGTATCCATGAGGTCTCTGGTTTCTTATTTCAAAATATTTGTCCATCCCTATATCCTCTGTGGCATTGTCTGTTCATTTTGTGTTCTCTTTGGTTTTGTCTTCCAGTCTTAAAATAAGTAGAACAGAAAGATTCACCCTATGCTTTTTACCTGTCAAAAATCTGAAAGGATTCATTTTCTATTAGGATTGTTCTACTAGAGTTTGGTTGCCTCGTGGTAATAAAATACCAAGGTTTCTGCTGGAAGGTAATCTATTGAAATTATACATCCTGATTTTTTTTTTGATTAGAGTAAAAAATGTAGATATAACTAAACAGAGTGAGTCCTAACATATAATTCATAATGGCAGAATGGTGAATGTGAGTCTTGTTCCTAAATCCCCCAAGTGAGCAATAAAAACTGTACTTAGAAAAATGAAATTTGGATTCTATACTAATGGTTACTACAGGGAATAGTCACTTTGCTTAAGAATAAGAGTGACCAGAATAA
>NW_007735928.1:55547-56591 GCF_000696425.1 Galeopterus variegatus
TATACTAATGGTTACTACAGGGAATAGTCACTTTGCTTAAGAATAAGAGTGACCAGAATAAGGATGGAAAGTAGTTTGATCTGTGCTACATTGTTAATGTACTGGAGGATAGAGTGAGAGGAGACTGGCTGGGCAAGGTTGGAGTAGAATAATAATATTAGCTACCATTTATAGCATGCCTTTTATGTGCCGGGCTCTGGACTTGACCCTTTTGAGCATTTAGCATGTTTCAGCCATGAGTAACAGTTAACCCAACTCAAGCCGGCTCATGCAAAACGGAAACTGTCAGCTCACATAACAAGTAGGGCAGATTCCCAGGCTGGTTGATACAGATTCTCAAAAATATCGTCAAGGATTCAGGTTCTTTATACAAGGGTAGTTCCAAAAGCTCATGGAAAGATTCATTTCATCCTTTAATTCTGTTTTTCCATGAACTTTGTGAAGTACCCTTGTATTTCTCTGCCCCGCCCCCTCAGGGCAGTTGTAACCTCAGGGTCACAAAATAGCTGCAGCATTCCAGGCATCTTCCCTGAGGTCTCCTGGCAGAATCCATTGGCTGAATTAGGCTCGGTCCCCAGCCCATACCAATTATTGGCAAGAGGAGTGGGATGACCTCGACTGGCTTAAAGAAATCAGGTTACCCATCCCTGGAGCTGGGAATTAGTTCTTCTTTCTGTGGAGTACCTGGCCGTATGGAGGAGGGTGAATACCTGAATAAATGAAGATTTATCTGAAAGCAAGAAGGGAAGTGGAGACGTCGGGTAGGCAACCAACATTTTGCTACTTGACTATATCCACCTCTTTCTCGCTTTCCATCTCTACATATTTATAATGTTTAAGTCTCATGGCAAATATGCAAGATGGGTATTAAGAGCCATGTTTTACAGATGAGGCTCATTCCACCACCACCTAATAATATCACAGTGTTTTTAAACAGCGGAACCCTTTCTTCCAAACAAAATCTTGTGCCAAACTGCAACACATAGACACATAAAATATCTCTGCTTGAGTTCAGATTATAAAATGGACAGTAAAAATCAATTT
>NW_007735928.1:56950-58877 GCF_000696425.1 Galeopterus variegatus
TAGACACATAAAATATCTCTGCTTGAGTTCAGATTATAAAATGGACAGTAAAAATCAATTTAAAAAAACCTAATTTTGATGAACACAAAAATTAAAATTATCAGTTATGGATGATATTTATGTCATCATATACACACTGGAATTCAGAAAAAGACCAGTGCTGCTCTATACGTTTCCTAACCAATGTCTCAGAAGAAGTTTACACAGATGCACAGAAATGACAAAAGCAGCTTTATTCTGGGGACTTCTTGTAAATGCTGATCTGGCAGCACAATGTACTGTGCTGAGTGTGTTCACACTGTATCCATAATGTTGGGGTGTGTCTGTTCCACCTCCTGATATTTCCTTCTATAGGAAGCGTCTCCACTGGCGGGGTGGTCCTGGCTGCCCTCTACTCTTCCTGGCAGCTCACTCGCTCCTTCTGCTTCTTTGGCTGTGATTTTGGAAGGAGGCCTTGGGGACGCCCTGGCCAGCCCCTCCTGCTCTGCTGCACTCTGCTGCTCCTCTGGCAACTCCTCTCCCCAGCACCGCAGTGACCTGGGGCAAGTCTGCTCAGTACTGGGCTCAGTGGTAGGAAACTCAGCAGCCCGTGCATAAAAGCCACATTTTCTCATATCAGCTTTGTTGGTTACAAAGATTAATTTTACTCTCTATTGACAGCTTACAACTTATTTTTCAATTGTTTTGTAATCCAGGGTGTAATAAAGTTTCTGTTTATTCCCTCTTACCCCACCATAAACACGATGTGTGTTTCTTTTATAAAAACAAAAATATTATATTGTGAAAAATTTCAAACATATAGAAAATATAACATATACAATTCATACTTAATGGGTATTATTAAATGAGTGCAATGTGTATTAAATATATATTAATTTTGACATATTTGCCTCAGATCTCTCTTATCTTAAATAAAAAAATCTTTATACAAATGTGGCTAAAATCCCACACATCATCCCTCGTTCCCCAGAAGTAAACATGACCCTAAAGATGGTGTGAATTGGACCCTCCCTTGAATGTTTTTGCACTTTTTACACATACGTATATACATAAACTGTATGGTATTATTTTGAATGGATTTAAAAATATTTTACAAGTAGTATTATCTCTATCCTTTTATAAATAGCTTTATTAACTCAATATTTTGATTAATATTGATATGGCTAAAATTCTTAAACTGATCATAATATCACATTGTATGAATAAGCTATTCTTTATTACTGATGAATAGTTTGGTGGTTTCCACGTTTTTACTAGTGCATTTAGTGTTGTAGTGAATATCTCTGTAATATGCCCCCTTATGCACACGTTCAGGAGTTTCTTTAAAGTAGGTATCTAGAAATTGAATGGTTGATGTGTATAATATACTTAGCTTCAAATTTACTGAGTCTTGCCAAGTTGCATTTCAGAGTTGTTGAACCAAATTACGTGCCCATAGAAAATGTGCAGGAGTTTCTGATTTCCCACAGCCTCACCAACATTTAGGAAGTCAGACTTTACCATTCTGATGAGTTTATAAAAGGAAATCATTGTTTTCATCTGCATTTCTGATTACTAACAACATTAAACACATTTTTATATGTTTTTTGAGCAGTTGGGTTACTTTTTCCCCAAGTTTCCTCCTTTTATCCTTAGTCCATCTTTTTCTTCTGTGTTGTTTTGTCTTTTTTGTTTTGATTTTGGGGAAGTTCTAAAAATATATTGGATGTTCATCCTTTTGCTTTGAAAATGTTTTCTCTGAGTCTGTGACTTTTTAAAATTTTGTTATATCTTTGGTAAAAATCTTTAAATTTTTAGTCTTCTCAAATGTATCAATCTCTTCTTTTATGGGTTTTGTTGGTTTGTTTTTTGTTTTGTTTGTTTGTTTTTGTTCTCAAGAAATTGTTCCCTAACGTGTTGTAAAGTTATTCTGCTATATGTATTTTTT
>NW_007735928.1:59662-60575 GCF_000696425.1 Galeopterus variegatus
TTTGTTCTCAAGAAATTGTTCCCTAACGTGTTGTAAAGTTATTCTGCTATATGTATTTTTTCCTAAAAGTTTTGAGGCTTTCCTTGTCATAATTAGATTTTAATCCACATGTAATTTATTTTTGTAATTTGCGTGAAGTAGGTATCTAATTTTATTTCTTTCCATGTACACTGCCAACTGAGATAGCATGGTTATTGAGCAGTCCTTTTTCTTCATTTGTAATGCCGCCTTTAGTACATACCCAGACCTTATGTGTACTTGAGTTTGTTTCTAGGTTCTACTCAGTTTCATTGATCTATTTACTATTCTGCACTGTTAACACTTATTTTAATAACTAAGGTTTTATAAGTCTTAGTTTCTGGTAGATGAAGACACCTTCATTTTCCTCTTCAAAATTATCTTAGTTATCCATTCTGGCCTCGCCCACCCCCTAGAATTTCAAGACCCCTTTGTCACAAGGTCTGTGACAACACTGTTGTATTCATGGTTTTGTTTCCCTATTATTCCTAATTTGTACCATTTGAATATTTTCTTTGAATGGTTTTGCCAGAAGTTTGTCCATTTTATTAGTCTGTTCAAGGAGTCTGTTTTTGGTTTGTTGAATCTTTTCCTTTTTATTATAATTTCATTTTTGAACCATGAATTATTTAGAAGTATTTTTTAATTCTGATTTTTTATTGCATTTTGGTCGGAGAACATGTTCTGCATGATTAGATACTTTTTGAGACTTGTTTTTTGGCTTAGTTCATTTTGTGGCAGTGCATATGGAAAGAAATAAAATTAGGTACCTACTTCACACAAATTACAAAAATAAATTCCACATGGATTAGAACCTAAATATGACAAGGAAAGCCTTAAAACTTTTAGAAAAAAAACCCATTGCACAGTAAGTTTACAACATGTTAGGGAACAT
>NW_007735928.1:60694-62579 GCF_000696425.1 Galeopterus variegatus
AGCGCCGCCGCGCTTCCCAAGCAGCGCACTATCCAGTGCGCCACCGGGCCGGCCCAGGAACATGTTAATTTTTGTAAATGTTCCATGTATGGTTGAAAAAAATGTGATTTCTCTAACTTTTGTGTGCAGGGTTCTATATAGGATCATTGAATCAATTATTGAGAAATGTAAATTAAAATCTGCTACTAAGATTGTGAGTTTCTAAGTTTCTTCCAGTAAATCTATTTTTGTTTGTTTGTTTGTTTTGAGACTATTTTGCTAAGTGCAAAAAGGTTAATTAGGTTTTGACTCAGGGTTACCAATGTTTGTACTTTTCCAGGCCCTATCACTTTTTGTATTATCAAGAGCATTGGTGATGTGGCATTTTTTAAAAGAACTAAAAGCCATTAGAATTAGCTCCTGAGCTGGCTTTGAAATTATGTAGAACAAGCGTCTTTTTTAGTCCAGCTTTGGGAATGTTTTTAAACCCGTTTGATTCATCACCTTCTCACTCCTTCCCCACAACTGTTTGGTTCTTAAGAGTTAAAATACTGCTTTACTATTGTTTCCAAGACTTTCTTCTGAGATGCCAACACCCATTATGCAAGTTTTGATACTGGCATTTTTGATGTTCATGTCACTGACATCCATGTCACAATTGCTGCATGTCTAACAGTGATTTTAATACACCATCAATTGCAGTATGCATTCTTATTTCAGAGGTGTTAAAATGTGAACAAATGTGCACCATAGAATTGATTAACTCTTTTTTTCCACTTTATTTACATATAAAAATAGAAACATTATTTTTATGCTTTATTCTGCTTTCTCTTTGACATATCTTTTTTTCTGGAATATTCTTTCCTGTCTTTCCTACCAATTATTAAATTGATCAGTTTTCTTTGGTTTCCTTTACTGGACTCGGAGTTACACATTTTAATTTTATTCTTTTTCAGTCCCTTTAAGTTTTTAACATCCAATTTGACTTGACAAAGTCTAATCAATATCTCTGTTTGCCTCTTTAATAATTCACCAAATTGATGGCTTTGACTCTTCTCCCCCCTCATTTTACATGTTATTGTTTTCTGATATCATAGTTACACCTTGTTTTTAATCATCCAAGTTGGTCATCATCATTATTATTGTTATGATTTTTTATGATCAGTTCTTACTCAGATTTACTCACACCTCTAACGATGTCCTTCCTTAACATTGCTGCTTATATCTCACTTCTTCTGAGTAGAGTTTCCTTCTTTCTGAAACACACCTTTTAGTGTAAAATGTCTGTGTTGTGCCCTCACTCTTGAATATAGTTTAAATGAATGTATAATTCTTGCAGGGGTGGGAGGAGAGGGGCAAGGCCATGTGGTTTCTGATACCAGGTGGTGTGTAGTGTAAACTGATTTTCAAACTTGCCCATATTCTCAACTTAAAAAGTGAGCTCATTATTGTTCTGGTTAGTTGGCAGGGATTTCCTCATTTCCTGTCCACTGAGATAGAAGCTTTCCATGCTTCTGACTTAAGTCCACGTCATTTCCACTTGACATGTGGAATGGGCCCACTTCCTGGCCTTCTGTCCCTGCTCACACTTTGGCTTTCAGGCTTCTCTTTTTTGCCTGCTGTTGGGGATTTCTCTTTGACTCTTCTGAATTCAGGTCCCCATTAAATTTCCATCTTGTATTTCTGGGTGTTTTTGTGGCAGGAATGTTTTTGCGTTGTTCCAGTCTGCCTCTTCATGGACCCTCTGAGAACACTGTATTTTTCTTCTCACAGTGAATTTTTAAAAAATATTTAAAATAGTTAAGACTACGTTAAAAAGTGAAATTCAAAGTTTTCCCAACTTCTTAGGGCCGGCCCGGTGGCGCACTGCTACAGTGCACCGCTTGGGAGTGTGGAGGCGCTCCCG
>NW_007735928.1:63483-64155 GCF_000696425.1 Galeopterus variegatus
TTCCCAACTTCTGTTTCCAGGAAACCTTGGCTTTTTGTAAAATATGGTTTTTAAACCACCGTTCTATTGTATGGCTTTGAAATCCATAGTTCAGTGACTGCTCAGACATAAGATCCCAGGCCTAGAAAGAGTAGAACTGATTATAGGCAGGGGCCTCCTCTAAGTGTGCATAATACATACATACCTGAGGTATCAGAAGTGACTCCCCCTGGCAGGCTCTGGGTTGTCACCTCCAGGGTAGCTGATGTACATGGCAAACTGCTGATTTGTAGCTTCAACTAGGCTAGACAAGAAAAGTTGGTTGGGGAAGAGCAGAGTAGTTAATCAGTACATAGAAATAAGAGAGAACATCTTTTTGTATGTTTAGTGGCTGGTTCCATTTCTTTCTCTCTCACGTGAAAGGGAATTACCTCATAATTTTTTTATGATGTGAGGTCAAGGAAATGAAAACTGTCATAGCCTGCTGGTATGAGTATAAAATAGTATGGACAATTTGACTCTATCTTTTTAATCAGTTAGCTTCTGCTATGTAAAAGACCACTCCAAAACTTAGTAGTTTAGAAACAACAAACACTATTTCTTGCATTTTTGTGAGCTGGCTGGGCAGTTCTTCTGATCTGGGCCAGCTCGTTGAGGCTGGGTGGTCTTGGACGGCCTTTTTCACTGGGCTGG
>NW_007735928.1:64711-66823 GCF_000696425.1 Galeopterus variegatus
GGCCAGCTCGTTGAGGCTGGGTGGTCTTGGACGGCCTTTTTCACTGGGCTGGGGCTTGGCAGGCTGGTAGGCTTGGGTGGGTCTCAGATGGAGCATCTTGCCTGTGCTCCACATGGGTTCTCCTCCTCTAGCAGGCAAACCCAGGCTTTCTCACACAAAGATCTCAGCCTTCCAGAGAGCAGCAAGAGAAGCGAGCAGTGCCCAAGCCCTTTTCATGCCTCTGCTTGTGGTGTGTTTCTTACATCCCATAGGTTAAAGCCAGTCATGTGGCCAAGCCCAGAAAACTGCATTTCTCAATGGAAGAGATCAAAGTCATGTTGCAAAGAGTGTGCATGTAGGGATGGAGATAATTTTTTGGCCATTGTTACAATCTACCATAATATAAAATAAAAACAAAATAAATACTTCACATTCTTTTTGATGTCTATGCTAGAGAGCCACTTATGCATGTAGCAGTGTATATTAAACATATACAAGGATGTTTATCTCAGCTTCTCTTTTTACAATAGAAGAAGCTTGGAAACTACTCTAAAGTACATTAGTTGGAGAGTGGTAACAAAAAAAAATCTGTGCTATTGAATACCATAAAGCAGTTATAGAGAATGTGATTGCTAGATTCATGTGCATGGCCCTAAAAAGACTTAATTCTCAATATAAAAAAAAAGCCAGTCATTAAACTGTATGCACCTCATACCTCTCAGCACACACATAAAAACTAAATTCCTCCAGGTACAGGTACATTATATCAGGCATATGCACAGCAAAATGTTTACAGTATACACACTGGATTGATAACAATAGTTGCCTCTGTGGGGGGAAGTAGGATTGAGGGATCGCCAATAGGAAATATTGTTTCAATTTTTGGGGTATTCAGCAAAATGTTTACAGTATACACACTGGATTGATAACAATAGTTGCCTCTGTGGGGGGAAGCAGGATTGAGGGATCGCCAATAGGAAATATTGTTTCAATTTTGGGGGTATCGTTTGTATTTTTTACAAAAATGAATGCACTTATATATTGTTTATTTAAAAATGAATTAAATTTAATTTTAAACTTTAAAAAAGAAAGAAGAACTTGGTGTGAGTCCTGTGCATTGGATTTCAGTCTTACCATCTTATTAACTATGGTTATGGCATTTCACTTGTGTGTGGAGACTTTCTCTCCTTTATTCGTTTCCTTGCAGTTACATGCGCTGTTTGGTTGGAGTGTTTCAAGGTTAGTAAACTAGATCCAAGTAAGTAAGAGTAAATTTCTGGAATTTGTCTTCCTGAAAACACAGCACTTACCATAATCATTACAGTGCACAGAGGGCCAACTGGCATAATTCCTGTTTATGTAGTTTCAGGGTCCTGTGTGCAAATACCATGCAAAAACGTTAATGGTATCTTTTTTCCGAAATAATTTCAACATGGTCTGAAGTCTGTTGGTAATTACTTTTTTGTGAAACATTCAGAATCTCGTGAATTATAAGTTTGAGGCTGACAGAAATCCAGATTAAATTTTTGCCATTTCCTGTTCATTCCAGTCAAAATCTTTATCTTTTGAAATTTCTGCCATTTCCACAGTGTAGTGTATAAAGTTAGTCCACCGTCCACAGGGACTGACTAACCATTTAATTATTATCTGTCTGTACCAACGTTTTGAGGTTCTGTGGGAAAGAAGTAATGCCAGACAGAATACCAGAGTTACCTCTTTGGCATACCCGTATAACTTATAGAAAGCAGGGCAAGAAGTGCTTCATTTTATTAACCAAATAGAATAGAGCCAAAGAGAAATGAAGGATAAAAACTCATAACAGTTATAACTATTATTTAAGAAACAACTGAGTATTAGTGGTAATTATGTAATATTATTTTCTCTTATTGATTTTTTATATTTGTGCCAAATGGTGTGCTTATATAAAGAATTGATTTGTTATTTTGAAGGGAAAATTTAAAACTGCTATGACAAAGTACAAAAGTTCATCAAAAAAACATTTGGAACATATGAAAATGTAGTTTCTCACAAAAAGTATCCACTTGCAGGTTTTATTTTTATTTATTTTTATTTTTTATTATTATTTTTTTCCTTTTTGTCTTTTTTCGTGTCCGGCAACGGATCGCAACCCTC
>NW_007735928.1:68162-71334 GCF_000696425.1 Galeopterus variegatus
TGAGTAGAGTCAAGAAAGTGTAATTTGTCAAAATGTTTTCCATATGCCAGTGAAATATTTATTATATATATATATATATATATAAAACTTTCCTTGCTAATAAATAAATTTATTGTTAAATATTTGGATGTTATAGTGAGACTTCTATACATATTTAGTTTTGAGTTTACCCTATTTTTCCAAAAGGGAACGAGATTATTCTGTCGCTATCTTTTTAGTCCAAATGAATGAACACAGTTTAATATTGATGTTGACTCTGTCACCAAAAGTTTCAATTAATAGTGACATGTTAGTTTCTGAGAGGATATTTACTCTAAAGGGGTACAAATTTTATTTGGCAAAGATGATTTATCTTGCTTGATTTTGGTAGACACTGGTTTCATATTTGGAAGCCTATTTCATTTAATAATACGATGTTAAAAGAGTATAGACTCATACAGGTAAGAAATATTGATTCTGAGTTTCTTCTCTGAAGTCCTTTCGGTATCTTACATACTGTATTATCGACACACAGCTATTTGTGATAACCTGCAGCTCTGACTCCCCTCCCTTCTGTTTACCTCCTCCTGGGTTTATTTACATGCAGCATTGCTGCTAATTAGCTTCGGGGAGAGGGTGGGAGATTTCTATACATCCTCTTGGTTGTGGCCCCATGAAGAGATAGAGGGTCCTCCTACCTGGGAAAAGCTTCATCTTTTGCTCATTACCTTCAGTAAATAGAGCTGTCCCTTCAGTGACCAACTGCTGCATTCACAGCTTCTTGTAAGGAATTGAGCCATTTGCCAAATTAATTTTCTCCCCTTCGAGGTAGTTCTCGGTGGGTAACGCCTACCTATATGCACTCTTACCTGGATGACTTCTTACAAACGCCCTTTCCAAGATGGAAAAGTCAAAGATGAAAAAGGGCCATCTTTCCTGCCCTCTCATGACTGATTTTTATAGTGTATTAAAAATTGTGTTCTTGTGGTTACATCACGGAAATGCTTTTTAAGATCTTTGGCTAATTTTGAATTCATTGAAAGCAAGATGTAGTGCTTTGTTTACCCTAGAGGGTTTTCATCTGGTCACCTAAGTGTAGCAAGGGAGACAATAGGTTCCGAAAACGTTCTTCGATTGGCCTTTCCAGAGGGACTAGCAGCCGCCATGTTCTTCCCAGGCCAGTTGAGTCCTTGCTGTCTGGACCGGGCCGCCACGGCTGCAGCCTGGGGTCATCCCCCAGCAAGAGCCTTGGTGACTGTCTAGAAGCCAGCACGGAGGAGGTGAGATTCCGCGTGGACATGACCTTCCTGGAAAGGCTTACACGTTCTTGTTCCTCACATCTCTCTAGGGCAGACACAGGAGTTTTTACTCAGACTTCCTTCCTCACACGACATCAATAAATATGGAAATTAAGGCTTCAAATCTCACTTCTGATGAAACAATATGCTGTCTAAATTCAGTTAATTGTAAGGTACTTAGTGTTGAAAGACAAAGATATGCTAATCTTATTAAAATATGCCTGGTTAAATTTAGCTATAAATTCCATTCGGGGACTCCTGCTTCTTACATTGTTCCAAGTCAGAATGTCTGGAAAGAAAACCACCCACTGTGCAGGATGCAGAGTTAGTAATTTGGAAAGGTGAAAAGTTTAATTATGAGTCTATCTTCTGCGGAAAAAGGAAAACAAGGCTGAATTCTTAATTTTTTTGTTTGTTTAGATTAAACCGACTGAAGGACTCTCTCACATTGTTTACATCTATATTACTCTGACAGTAAAAAAGCTTTTAGCTTTTTCTCTGTTTCCTTTGAATTGAAGTTGTTTTTAATATATACAAGTGAGGGGAAGAGCCTTAACTAAAGGTAGAGTTCAATGCTATTTAGACAGACTTAACCAATTTTTAAGTTTCCAGATAATCAAAGGGCATCGCATTTTGAATTTGTGGCTAAAGGCCTGACTAGGGATTTAGACACCGAGGGTTTCCATCCTGACTTTTTTTCTTCATGTTGCTATGTAACTTTGCACTTATTATTGAGCCTCTCAATACCTCAGTTTCTTTACATGCAATCTAGGATAAATCAATGATGCATTTTAAAATGAGTATTTATTTTTATTTTTTCTTTCAGAATAAAATATCTATTTTTATAGAATATATAAACATTCATATATACCTTTATAAAGTTGGGATAAAATGTAAGTATACATATTTATTTACATGCACACACACACACACAAACACAATGACGTCCATAATCCAACCACTCAGAGATAACCTCTATCTCTATTCCATTTTGGTTAGGTTCCTAGACACTTGGCCGTCAGTCTGTGCCTATGTGCACGTATACTTGTGCCTAACCATCCATTAACAAACTCTAGATTACACAGTACCTATTTTCTATACCCTCGTATATCCAATTACTACATGGTGACTATCTTCTTGCATTATTAGACATTCTTCCATACCATGGCAGTAATTTTATTTTTAGGAAATACCCATAATTTATTTCTAGGACCATATTGTTAGGCATTTGGTGTGTTTATTTTTTGTTTCTGCAGTGAAAATCTCTATGTGTTACATCCTTTGGTACATCTATGATTATTTACTTAGTCTGATTTAAATTGTTTGCTTTAATGTGTTTTAAAGAAATATGTATATATCTCATGATGGATAAATACTTATGGTACTGTAATAAAGATTATTTTCAACAAAACTTTGATTTGTGATTATTTTTGTTATTTTAAAATGATGGTATTTTAGATCTGTTTAAAAATGTAAATGATTCAACTATTTACATTGATTGATGGAAAATCTATTTGAACCCAGTGACTGATGAATTAGTAGTGGAAGCATAGTCCTGTATAATACCTACTATGGTTTGAATGTTTCTTCCAAAGTTCGTGTTGAAACTTTATCCCCAATGTAACAGTATTAAGAGGGTGGGAGATCAGACTATGGTATTTGAAAGGTAGGGCCTTTAAGAAGTGGTTGGATCATGAGAGCCCTCAAGAATAGACTGATCCATTCATGGATTAATAGATTAATGGGTTAATGAATTAATATGTTACCACAAGAGTGGCACCAGTGGCTTTTTAAGAGGAGAAAGAGACCTGAGTGAGGACATTAGCACTTTAGCACCCATTTTCCCTCTTGGCATGTGATGATCTGAGCCACGTGAGAACTCTGCAGGGAGTCCC
>NW_007735929.1:0-46137 GCF_000696425.1 Galeopterus variegatus
CTTTGGTTTTTTTTTTTTTTTTTTTTTTTTTTTTTTTTTTGCTCAGGATTGCTTTGGCTATTCAGAGTCTTTTGTTTTTCCATATGAAAGGTACTATTGTTTTTTCTATTTCTGTGAAGAATGTCATTGGTATTTTGACGGGGACTGCATTGAATCTGTAGATCACTTTGGGTAGTATAGACATTTTTACAATGTTAATTCTTCCAATCCAAAAGCATGGAATATCTTTCCATCTTTCTGTCTTCTTTAATTTCTTTTAGAAGTGGTTTGTAATTCTCATTGTAGAGATCTTTCACCTTGGTTAAATTGATCCCTAGGTATCATATTTTTTTGGTTACAATTGTAAATGTGCTTACTTTCTTTATTTCTCTTTCTGTTAATTCATTATTTGAGTATATAAATGCTACTGATTTGGGGGCATTTATTTTGTATCCTGCAATGTCACTGACATTATTAACCAGCTCTAGGAGTTTTTTGATAGAGTCTTTAGGTTTTTCTATATATAGTATCATGTCATCTGCAAATAGGGACAGTTTGACTTCATCTTTTCCAATCTGGATTCCCTTTATTTCTTTCTCTTGCCTGATTGCTCTAGCTAGTACCTCCAGTACTATGTTGAATAGAAGTAGTAAGAGTGGACATCCTTGTCTTGTTCCTGTCCTTAAGAGGAAGGCCTTCAATTTTTCCCCATTCATAATAATACTGGCAGTGGGCTTGTCATAAATGGCTTTTATTGTGTTAAAATATTTTCCTTCTATTCCTAATTTGTTGAAAGTCTTTATCACGAAGGAATGTTGGATTTTTTCAAATGCTTTTTCAGCATCTATTGAGATAATCATATGGTCATTGTCCTTGAGTTTGTTGATGTGATGTATCACATTTATTGACTTTTGTATGTTGAACCATCCTTGCATCCCTGGGATGAATCCCACTTGATCACAGTGTATAATTTTTTTAATATGTTGCTGTATTCTGATTGCTAATATTTTGTTGCAGATTTTAGCATCTAGGTTCATCAAGGATATTGGCCTATAATTTTCTTTTTTTGTTGTGTCTTTATATGGTTTTGGTATCAGAGTTATGTTGGCCTCATAGAATGAGTTTGAGAGGGTAGCATCTGTTTCAATTGTTTGGAATATTTTGAGGAGAATTGGTATTAACTCCTCTTTAGAAGTTTGATAGAATTCAGCTGTAAAGCCATTGGGACCTGGACTTTTTTTTTGTTGGAAGATTGCTAATGACCACTTCAATCTCCTTGCTTGTTATTGGTTCAGGTTTTCTATCTCTTCTTGGTTCAGTCTTGGTAATTTAGATGTGTTTAGAAACTTATCCATATCTTCCAGATTTTCAAATTTGTTGTCATACAGTTGTTTATAATAGTCTCCAATGATTCTTTGTATTTCTGTGGTATTAGTTGTAATGTCTCCCTTTTCATTTCTAATTTTTGTTATTTGGGTCTTCTCTCTCCTTTTTTTTGTTAACCTAGCTAAAGGTGTGTCTATTTTGTTTATCTTCTTGAAAAACCAACTTTTAGTTTTGTTGATCTTTTCTATTGATTTTTGAGTCTCTATTTCATTTAGTTTTGCTCTGATCTTTTTTTTCCATCTACTGACTTTAGGTTTGGATTGTTGTTGTTTTTCAAGTTCTTTGAGGCATAGTGTTAGGTCATTTATTTGAAATCTTTTCATTTTTTAGATATAAGCATTTACTGCAATAAATTTGCCTCTTAGTACTGCTCTTGCAATATCTCACAGGTTTTGGTATGATGTATCTTTATTTTCATAGTTTCTAGGAATTTTTTGATGTCCTGTTTAATTTCTTCTTGGACCCATAGGTCATTCAGGAGCCTATTATTTATTTTCTATGTATTTGTATAGCTTCCAGCATTTTGCTTATTGTTTATCTCCAGTTTTAGTGCATTGTGGTCTGAAAAGATTGTTGGGATGATTTCAATATTTTTAAATTTGCTGAGACTATATTTGTAACCTAATATGTGGTCTACCCTGTAGAATGTACTATGAGCTGATAAGAAGAAAGTGTATTCTTTAGCTGTTGGATGAAATGTTCTGTATATATCTGCCAAGTCCAGTTGGTCTACGATGTAGATTAAATCCTGTGTCTCTTTGTTGACTTGTTGCCTGGAAGTCCTGTCCCATACTGAGAGAGGGGTGTTCAGATCACTCACTATTAATGTATTAGGTCCTATCTCCTTCTTTGGGTCTAAAACTGTTTGCTTGATATATCTGGATGCTCCTGTATTGGGTGCATACATGTTTATGATTGTTATGTCTTCTAACTGGATAGTTCCCTTTATCATTATATAATGGCCTTCTTTGTCTTTTTTAATGTCTTTTGGTTTAAAGTCTATTTTGTCCAATATAAGAATAACTACTTCTGTTCATTTTTGGTTTCCATTTGAACAGTATATCTTTTTCCATCCCTTTGCTTTTAGTCTATGAGTGTCTTTACAGGTGAGGTGGGTCTCTTGAAGACAGCATAAACTTGGGTCTAGCTTTTTAATCCAGTCAGTTAGTCTGTGTCTTTTGAATGGGGAATTTAGTCCATTCACATTCAGAGTAGTTATTGAGAAGTGTTTAATTCCTGTCATTTAATTGCTACTTGTTTAGGTGGTTTAAATATCTTTTGATCATTGTTTCCCCTTTTATTTCTTTTCTTCAAATGTGAGTTGGGAATTTAAGGCAGAATGATTTAGCTTCTTTCTCTTTCTTGCTGGCATTTTGTTTTAACTGTGGGTTTTGCTCTTTCTTGGGAATTCATGATGGTGGTCACCATTATTCAGATTCCAGATGAATGACCCCTTTGAGAAATTCTTACAGGGCTGATCATGTGGTGGTGAACTCCCACAACTTTTCTTTGTCTGGGAAATACACTATTTCTCCCTCATTTCTGAAGGAGAGCTTTGCTGGGTAAAGAATTCTTGGCTGGCAGTTTTTTTCTTTTAGTATTTTGAATATATCATTCCAGTTTCTTCTGGCCTGTATGGTTTCAGTTGAGAAGTCTACTGTTAGTTTGATGGGGATTCCCCTATAAGTGTCCTGAGGCTTTTCTCTTGCTGCTTGTAGAATTCTCTCTTTGTCTTTTTTAGCTTTGTGAATTTAACTATAATATGTCTTGGGGAGGATATTTTGGGTTGAATCTGTTTGGGGACCTTTGAGCCTCCTGGATCTGAAGGTGTGTATCCCACCCTACACCTGGAAAGTTTTCTGTTACTATTTCCTTGAGTAGGTCTTTGATACCTTTTCCTTTCTCCTGCCCTTCAGGAATACCCACAATTCAGATGTTAGAGCACTTGAGGTTGTCTGCTCTCTCTCTTAGATTTTCCTCATTATTTTTAATTACTTTTTCCCTTTTTTTGTCCACCTGAGTTATTTCAAAAGACCATCTTCAAGCTCTGAAATTCTTTCTTCTGCTTGCTCTACCCTTCTGCTCAAGCTCTCAGTTGTGTTTTTTATTTCATTGAGTGTGTCTTTCACTTCTAGAAGTTCTGCTATACTCTTTTTTATGGTATTAACCTCTTTGTAGATTTCCTCCTTCATACTCTGGATGTTTTTTCTTATTTTGTTGTGTTCTGTAATTGAGTCTTCCTTTATTTCTTCAAGTTTTCTTAAGATTATTGCTTGAAATTCTTTTTCAGACATTTCAAGGATTCCCTGTTCTATGTAGTCTGACCTTGGGGCATTACTGTATCCTTTCAGTGGTGTCATTTCTTCTTGATTGTTTGTGCTTCTAGCATTTTATCGCAGATGCTTGGTCATTTGGTAGGGGGTTGCTTCTTCTGTTACATTGAGCTTAGTAGTGGTGTGACCGTGGTTGCTACTGTGGGGGGTGAATTGTCTTTGCTTGACAGTAGGTGTGGTGGTGGTTATGTTAAACTACCTTGGTTCCAGTTTGAGATTCTGTGGTCATAGAATGAGTCCCTAGCAAAATGGGGTTCTGCTGGGCCTAACTCAGTGGGTCAGACCCATAGGCTGGTGCTCCCTGCTGGGTCTGAGGTAGGGTGAGGGGCCACATCAGCCATGCAATTCTGCTGGCTGGTGCTGCTGCCAGCCACTGCCAGTGGGCTCACCTTCACTGTGCTGGTTCAGAGGGTGGAGGCAGGGTCTGGACCTTACCCCCTTCCTGGGTCCAAGGCGGTGGGGTGAGAGGGCTGCATGGAACCGGGTGGTTCTGCTGGGTGGTGCTGCTGCCAGCCACCGGCAGTAGGCTCACCTTCGTAGCGATGGTTCTATATCCTCATTTTAATGAAAGGAAATTGAGTTACAAAGAAATTAAGTAATATTCTCAAGGTATTCAATTAGTAAATGATGGAATTGGAAGACAAATCCAAGTCTGTGTTCTCAACCACTATGCAGACTGCATTTCTAAATATGATCTTTTTTAGTGAGAAAGAATTATGTGATTACACTTGTTAGGATGATTAGTCTTGTAAGTGTTAAAAGGGCATTGAATATACAGAAACCAAAGACTATGAGTTCCACAAGATCAAGAACCATCAAGGTTTTGCTCACCACTGTCTCCTAGGTGTAATGTGTGATATATAAGTTTTCAATAGATTCATAGTAAAAGAAGAAAAGAAGGAAAAAATTAAAAAGAGAAGGTAGTTGTTAACTGTAGTAGTATGAGTTGCTTAGTAGGACATATTGGTGTAGCTCTTTTGACCAATCTTGTGAAGCAGAGTTCATCAAAATCCAAAAGCCTAGTTTTCATTACCAAATAATATGCTCAATTCCTCACTTTACTACAATCTGTGTTCTTTTTTTTGCCATGAGCCTCAACCTCATCCCATCTCTGATACATACCCTCAGTATAAGAATTAGGAAGGTGATAATGCTGAAATATGGGATGAGGAATAGAGACCCCTGGTTGCATGTATAACAAACAGATTCAATACAAACAGTAACCACTAAAGCAGGATAAACGCAAAGAAATCCACACCAGGAAACATTGAAATTGAATTGCTTAAAACCTATAATAAAAAGAGAAATTCAAAAGAAGCCAGAGGAAAAGAGACTTTACATACAAGGGGACAGAGAGAAGAATTACCACAGACCTGAGTAACTTGGGGCTGGGCTGTGGCTCTGTAGACACCCTAACTCCACCCAACCCTGGAGCTTTCCAACGGGCCCATTTTGCAGTTGGGTTTGTCAACAGATTAATTCGGTTTCTAGCGCCTGCGCAGCTTGTAGTACACCCCCTTGCACTGACCTTTGCTTCACTATATTCTAATTAGAATAAAATTAGCTTTGCGTTTTTTGCCCACCTACTTCTCTGCCCGCCGTGGGATTTTCCATGTGCATTATGGGTAAGAACAGGCACAGAAGGAAAACAGTTACATAGCCTGCAAGTGCCAATCAAGTGACTTACACATACCCATCACAATGACATCCCGCAGGACTACCCCGAAATCTAATCAGATATGACTACCCCTGAGCCCTTCGGGGCCATTGACTCCCTTGACTTGGCCCGTTCCTCCCTTGGAACGTACTTCAACAAACATTGCTTTGTTTTTGTTTGTTGGTCTGTAGTTCTTTATTGCATTGGCAGTGAAAAGACCAAGAAATCACCATAATTCTGGTAACAAAATGATATCTAAGCCCTGAGCAAGATAAGAGGGGAAGCAAAGTCAACCTAGAATTCTATATCCACTGAAAATGTATCCTGATTTCTTTTTTACTAGTAATATCTCTATATCATTGGAACCAATAATGTGCCCAGCCAAAAGACCTAATTTTACAATTTCCATAACAGGTAGAAAGGCTATGTGAATAAGTTTTAGTCAATGAGATATAAGTCAAAATTGTTGAGAGGAATTTCTTGGTAGTTTCCATAAAGGGAGCAGAACAGACCGCTGAGAAAAGCTCCTTTATTTTCTTTCCTTTTTCCCACCTGCCATATGGATAGAAGGTGGGAACATTAGGGGCTGGCTTGGACCATAAGACAACCCTGAGTATAAAAGTCATGCCATAGAATCTGGATTCCTAACAATGGTGAAATACCATACCAACTCTGAACTTAATTCCAAGCTTAATTATAAACTTCTCTTACATAGAATAAAGAGACAGTAAAATAAATTTCTAACTTGTTTAAACAAGTGTTACCCTGTAGTTGTTGTTATTTGTACTTGAAATTATTTCTGATTTAAGATAAGACTCAGAGATAGAGATAGATTGAGAATCATGTACAGGCTAAGGGTATCTATTTCAAAGTATGCTTTTCACTTTTTAAATCACTTAATATTTTTAAATATTTTTAAGCCAGTCAATTATCTCTGCATCAAAGTAGGTCAATCAAAGTGGCCATAGCAAATGTAAGTACTTGAAACTTCTCTTTCCCTTTTCTGCTAGCCATACAACTAGACCATATTTTTCAGCCTGCTTTGGAATGTGTGGTCATGAGATTGAGTACTGGCCAGTACAAAATGGGCAGGTGATGGGCACTTTCTGACTGGTCCATAAACTTTCAACAGAAAATCCACTTTTTCCCCCAATTTCAGCTGAAATGAGGGGACTTTGAGGACACAGAGCCAGGTATAGGCACAAGATGGAAGGAGCCTGGGTTTCCGGATGACTACATAAAAGACTACCAGTCTCCAATTTATATAATGAAAAAATAAACTTTTATTCTGTTAATGCATTGAGATCACAGGTTGTTACAGTAGTTAGCCTACCATAACTAATTCATTTGAATTCAAATAGTAGTGTCAGAGTCAAAATTCTGTGTAACTTATAACTATATTAAGTGCCATTGTGGGAAGTCTGAGCACTGAAACCAGTTACTTATATAACCTAGGGGAAATAGCTTAATCTCTCTTGTCTTTACTTTTATCATTGGCAAAGGAGGGAAATATCATTTACACTAGAAGATATGGAATAGACCCTCTTTTTAGTTTGTACAATTTTTTATACAGAGTCTAAGCAGCTATATAAAGATTAGCTATTAACAGTATAAAAGGAATGAGGGCCTGAGCAAAGTGCAGCAACCAAGGTAATGGAAAAGATGTGGTGCACAGAAAACCCATTGCAAAGGCAGGCTGGCCAATTAAACTACTCTGAAGTGACTAACTCAATGGGTTCATTCTGCTTACATTCTTACTGGGGGGAAAAAAAAAATGTTCCGGCAGAGGGCTTTTATTTTTCTAGCTTTCTCTTGAGGAAATTTAGCATATAATTAAAAATGACCTTATGTAATGTGGCTCTTCTAGAAAATGCTGCAGGTTGCAAACACCAAGGTGTATTTTGGCATTTGCATGCTCAGGTATAGTACATTGCAACCTAAAATGGAAGTCTACAGATGCTAATTTCCTGGTAACTAAGACAAGCCAATTCTGTTTGCTAAATATCAGCAATAGCCAGAAAAATGTAGTCACCAAACCCAGAGTACTATCTCCTGTATTCGGTGGTATCAAGCTGCACACAATGTATCATTGCCTTCAGAATGTGAAAGATGGCCAAGAGAGACATTTTAACTAGGATTTTGCTTGGAATAAAAGTTCCTGGGTAATAAAAACAGACAGGATAGTACATAATTTTCAGCTCTCTAAAATAACAAAAGGGAGGATTGTGACTTCAGACAATAAGGGCATTCACTGTAGCACTGGCTTACCACACATGGTCATGGCTAACAAGCCTTAGGTCATTACAGCCTTAAATTCTGTCTTGACATCCTGTCCTAAATTTACATCTTTTTGCTGAGCTGTGTTGTGTTCCATCATAATGCAAATGCAATATATGTAAAAGTGAACTCATCATGTTTTCTATATTAGTCAGGTTGCACACACAAACAATAAAAAATTCCCCCAAATTGGCCTGAGACAAAATGGGAAATAATAGACTCATGCAACTGGGAAGCCCAAGTAAGACATTAGGAGCAGCTTGATTTATGGGCTAATCCAATTAGACCTTGCTGTTTCTTCATTTCTTAGTTTTGTGTTAGTTTCATTTTCAGGCAATGAAATTTACCCTTATGGAAAAAATGATGGGCAGCAGTTCTAGGCCTACATACAATTTCTGAAAAATATCAACCACAAAGTAACACTTTTAAAAATTCAAATGCTATCATATACAATGCACTAAAATTAGAAATCAGTATCAAAGGCATTAAACTCCCCCTATGTTAGTAAACTAAAAAAACACCTCAAAATAAATTATGAATCAAATAGTAATTTTATAATTATTAAAAGTGAATGATGGACTTTTGCTTCTGGTTAGGACACAGAAAATCAAAATTTCCTGACTAGTAGCATAAGCCATATAAGTAACAACATCATAGTTTTGCAAACTACCAGAAGCTTGAGGGTGTAAAAATACCAAAATAAACTAAAATCCTATCTTATATAAAAGAGAACAACCCCTATTTCCTTATCTAGTAGAATAGCATAGATGAAGGTAAGTATCCTCTGTACTTTTTACAATTTTTGCTGTAAAACTCTGAGTACATTATTATTCTTATTGCCTTAATAAGTCAATAGTCCTTTGAAAAGTTTAAATATAAATAATTATATAACAAAATAATAAAGATATTTCATGTTTTTCCTAGATATATACTTTCTGATGCTTTTCATTCCTTCCTAAAGATCTGGGCTTCAATCTGCTATAGTTTCCCTTTCTCATGAAGAATTTATTTTTACAATTTCTTATAGTGCCAATATAGTAATGATGTATAATAGGTTTTATTGCATATACTTTATTCATTTAAAAGAAAGCATGAAAAGGCCAAGAGAAAATTCAGAACAGATGAGCAATATAGTAGACTTAAAATAAACATATCAATAATTCCACCAAATATAAAAGGATTAAACACTTCAATTAAAAAGCAGAGATTATCATGTTGAATTTAAAAAGACCCAACTATTTGCTTTCATAAGATTGTAAAGCTATACATATATTCCAAATGCAAAGAAAAAAATTACAATTCCAATAAAAATCCTGAAAGATTTTTTTTAAATGAATTGTAACAAGTTGATCCTAAAAAGTCACATAAACGAATAAGAAGCCTTGAAAAGCTAAATTTGATTTAAGAAAAAATATGAATCATAGCACGATTTTTATCTACATATTTAGAGATACAAGAACAGCATTGTTAATGTTCATAGAAGATTAACATTTGTTCTGGACAAATATTACATAAGAAGAAGTCTGCTGGATGAGGATTTTAGAACCTTTTTATTTGCTGATAAAAGGAAAGAGCTAACTACCCCACCCCTCCATTGCTGCCTATTTCTATTAAACATTTAAGTGAAATAGTGGCAATCATCTTGCAACTATAAGATAAGCATGAGAAAGAAAAGACAACATATTAAGATAATGCATCAGAAAGACAGCTGAGCCTAATTCTCTTAATTACATTAATGATCTGCAAAACCAATACTAGCAACTATCTAACTGCACATTTCTTATGTGAGAAAAATAAATCCCAATAATATAATTACTGTTATCAAGAATTCTTTTGATTACCATCATACCTATTTCTAACTATTCTAATTTCTAAAAAGGGAAGTACAAATTAAATAGCAGTAACTTTCCATTTCTCTACCATTATATTGACAAAATTAACAAGTTTTATAATGCCAAAAAAGAGGCAGAGACAGTAAAGAGATTCACATGCTGTATATATGAGTTTGCAAATCATCACAACCACTTTGGAGAACAACTTAACAACATTTAATAACATTTAGAGTAATGCATATCCTACAATACAGAACTTAATTTCCAACTCTCTAGAGAGATATTCTCATATTATACAAAGAGATATGCAAAAGGATGTTTATTGCAGCATTGCTCTCTGGAGTGAATAACTGGAAACCTTCTATATCTCTCCCAATTAAATGAATGTTTAAATAAACTGTGGTGTAGTCCTATGGTATAATAGTATTTGACAGTTCAAATAAATAACCTAGATCTATATATGTTATCTCGAAAGAGTAATTTTGAATGAAAAAAAGTTATATGCAGAAGGATGCACCCAGAAAGATACCATACATATAAATTCTGAAAGCATGCAACTATCATGTAATATTTAAAAATATATGCATTACATTAAACTACTAGTTGTTTCCCCAAATTTATTCCCCCTTCTTCATAGTAAAATGAGTTTTACCTGTGAATGGTCACCAACTAGACACTACATTTTTCTATCTTAACTATTTTGGATCCCAAAGAGTTTTTATTCATTGGAATATCTATTGATATTTACCGTATTCAAAATTAAAACAGACATTTAACATATGTATTTACTTTATTTTTTAAAACCATAGTGAATCTTTATGTTAATATATTACTTTATGAAAAATAACTAAAAAACAAAGTTAGTGAAACAGCAGCACTATTTTAGATTTTTCCAAATCTTTTGTGCTCGACTTTATTCAAGTGAGTCTCATATCTGTTTATGCATTCAATCTATAGCAATGTTGTTTTTGTTGTTAGTATATGAAGAAAATATGGCCTTAAACAGATATGTGGCTGGAAAAAGGAGAAGGTTGCAGACATCTTGAAAGAATCCAGGGACCCCACGAGCCCTCACATTGCAGTCAGGAAACTGTGGCTTTAGGAGATGGTGAAACAAAATCTCATAGATCAAAGCTGACTACCTACCCTGACCCTTCTACCTCCCTATGAACTGCTATTTGAGAGAGAAATAAACTTTAATCTCCTTTGAGCCACTGTGTTTTAGGAACTATAGGATAAAAAAGTTTAGTTAATAGCCTATGTGTAGTGGATTGAATTATGTACCCCCAAAACTCACTGAAGTTTGAATTGTGTCTCCCAAGTTTTATGTATTAGAAACTTGGTCCCCACTGTGACTGTTAACAGGGGGGGAAATCCTATTATGGTAATTGAAAGGTGGAGCCTTGAAGAGGTGATTAGACTGTTAGACTATGCAGTAATAAATGAATTAAAAATGGTGGTCAGGGGTGTGGTTCTGAGGGCTTTAAAAGAAGGGGAGATTCTGTCTTTCTCTTTGCCCTCTCTGCTTCTACCACCTTGCAATGTGAGATCCCTGGGTCACTGTCACCCCACCAGGTGAACTTTGGACTTCCCAACCTCAGAAACTGTAAGCAGTACATCTTATTTTCTTATAAATTACCCAGTTCTGTGTATTTTATTACAAGCAATAGAAATAGACTAATACACCATGTAATATACAGATATATAAGAAAAGCATGAAAAATAATCTGGAAATGTATACACCCACCAGGAAATGTGATTTAGAAAGGATATTACAATGGATGGAATGTTTGAGTCTCCTCAAAATTCATGTGTGAAAACCTTAATACCAATGTGATAGTATTAAGAGGTGGGGCCTACAGGAGGTAATTAGGTCATGAGGAGAGAGGCTTTATGAATGCTATTAGTACCTTTATAAGAAGGGGCCAGAGAGCTAGTGCTCTTTCCACCATGTGAGGATACAAGGAGAAGGTGGTTACCTGCAGTCTGGAAGAGGGCCCTCACCAGAACTCAACCATGCTGGCATCCTGATCTCAAACTTCCAGCCTTCAGAAATGTGATAAATGTTTATTTGTAAGCCACCTATGATACTTTGCAATAGCAGCCCAAACTGACTAAGACAAATACAAAGGGACTTCAAATGTATCTGTAATATTTTATTTATTCTAAAAATATAATTGAAGAAAATATGTCAAAGTATCAACTTTTGTTAAATATGCATAGTGGGTGTTAGTCCTTATTATGTTAATTTCTGTGTTTGAACTTTTTTCTTGCAAAATAAATGTTTTCTTGGGAGAACGGGGTAAAACATCTGAATCAGTACTTACTGCATTTGTCATTATGTTCTCATAGAACAGAGGTGAAGGTCTCAATTTTTATTTTTTTTTACAAACATGAATTCATTGAGCTTAATTAAATATGTAATTCTAAAGTTCCATATGGATTTTGAAAAAAATTAAATAAGAAAATAAAAGTGGGGGCTGGCCCGGTGGCGCACTGGATAGTGCGCTGCTTGGGAAGCGCGGCGGCGCTCCCGCCCGAGGGTTTGGATCCCACATACAGACTGGTTCCCGCTCACTGGCTGAGCGAGGCGCGGGAGCAACACCGAGGGTTGCGATCCCGTTGCCGGTCCCCGGTCCGGTACGGGGGCAACACTGAGGGTTGCAAGAGGGTTGCAATCCGTTGCCAGACACGGAAAAAGACAAAAAGACAAAAAAAGAAAAAGAAAATAAAAGTGAAATATCTATGCATAAATAAATGCATAGTAAAACCATCTAAAACTACCTGAAACTGGCTTTGTTTCCTTATCTCAAGTTGTTTTACAGGTTATCTTGCAAGGTGTAAGGTGAGCTTGAGAACACAGAAGGCTTTGCCCTCCATATGACTTCGAGCACCACAGAAACCAAAAATCTCCCATCTATGGAACTAAAACACTGAAACTGAAGCACTGGAGCCTGTTATGAAGATAGAGGTCCTTCAATAAGGAAGACACAGCATTCGGCAGCTTCCTTACCATAGATGGTCTGATCAGGAGCTAGCCAATCAACTTTTCCTGAGTCATATGGTTTGATCAGAGATAGCCAATCAACTTTTGCCCAGTTCTTCACACCATACTGACCCTTTAAAACCTGCCCAGCCCCTGATCAGAGAGACATATATGACACTTGCCTCCTGTCTGCTTGTTGATCAACCTCACAAAAAAGTTTTTTCTTTTCTCAAAAACTGGTGCCATAGTATTGGCTTTATGCATCTGGCAGCATGCCCCTACTTGGTAACAATAGGAAGTCTTTTATACATTATTATGTTTACCTTAATTTTTTTTTTAAGGAAGAAACATATTTCTCTAGGGTTGGCATATTAGCATATAATACTACTTATTTGTATATCAGTTTTTAATCTAAAGATTTCAAAGTAATTAATAACTAATGGTAATCCTTTACATATGATATGCATTTACAATTAGAAATTGTTTTAATGTCCACTATTTTTTATAATACTAACCATAACCCTGTTAATTAGGCAGGACAAGGATAATTAATATGAAGGGCAGCCTGTGAGCCTCCAGGGCACCTGTGCTGGGCAACGGGAAGGGAGGTGGTGTCTGGCTGCAGTGCCACAGTACATGTTTGCATATAACTGGGGCTGCCAGTACCCACAGGCAGCCCTTTTAACTGCCAACAACATGGTGGCAGCCAGGCTAACAAATTATTTTCTCCTTTTAGATGTCAATTGAATTTTCTGTATTAATCTAAATCCTCAAACTCCTTTATTTAGAATTTCCAACACATTTTCCCTCACTTCCCACTGGCCACAGCAAGGTTGCATGCCACCTGAAACCAATCACTGGCAAAGGGGAAAGGCACTAACATAAGCCTTAGGCTTAAGGTAATCGAGATCTATTCTCTGCGATTATTGAAAGTTGGGAAGCCACCTTTCCTGAGCACATTGCTACCTCAAACCAAAATGAAAAAAATACTGACAACAAAAAAGAAATGGAAATGGCGGCTCGATGGACAATCTAACAATCTTTTGCACAGCAGCCACAATATTTCATTTAAACCCTTCCTTTGTGCTAGACAGAAAGGTAGAGAAGAGAAAAAAACGGGGGGGGGGGCGGGAGTCCATGATGCAGATGCCACCCTCTAAATACACCGATGAGGAGAGGTCATCCACACCACCCTCAACTTCTTGAATTTTGTTCAACTTTCTTTTCTTCCTTGAACGCACACCAGTTTTTATTTATATGCATATATATATACACACACACACACACACACACACACACACACACACACATACACACATATATAACATACCTGTGCAGCTAGGATATTGCATAAAAACAAGTGACATTACACTGGTGTTTAACTCAGTTAAATTTCATCCTCCTGATCATAAATTCTTTGAGGGCAGACATTTAATCTGCTTTCTTCAGCATTTTATTCCTGGAACCTAAGTCAGTGCCTTGCACAAAATATGAACTCAACATGTCTTCAAAATTGTTAAATCTTGTTATTTTATACCATTTTATCATCTATTAGATCTCCCTTATTGTCCCCATTGAAACCACCCCTCTAGACAGAAAACTTTGTTCCTCCGTAAAATATCAAAGTAAAGTGAATACTTATCTAGTAGTGACTTTCTGGAGGGCACTCCTCTAAGAGCTTTATTTATATTATATGTATATTCCCTTTGGTCAAACTAATTATAATAATCGTCCATAAAAGCCACACCATGTCCAAGCTGGAAATGATGAAGTCACTATATTCAATGCATCCTCAGACTTGGAGCCAGCAATCAGAGCGAGGAAAACAAAACAAAACAAAACAGCTTACGATAAAATCCTGCATATATGTTACTGTCATATTGAACAGATGGTACAGAAGAGACAAAAGTGTTACTGAGCATCCGTCCTTAAGCCCTGGAACCCAACCCTTCACCCAGTGATCTGTGTCCAGATAACTCCCTGGTCCAGGCAGAGTTACTCACACTAGATATAGGACACCCATGGCTGTGGAAAGTCCCCTGAAGTCACTGGAACATGCACAGGAGTGTGTGTCTATGGATATAAATATAAAATGCTTCACTCACCTCGGCCCCCAAATCTGACCTTATCTGTCAGGGCTACCTTGGCTGGGTCTGGAGGGAAAGGAAAGAAGAACATCTTGACCAGCTGATGCTTTGACAGATTCAGGAGAGGCATGTGTGCTGGAGATGTTCAGGGAGCTGGCATGCTGTGCCCGCGCCCTCACCGCTGCTGTCCTCAGAGCCCACTGGCAGAGGAAGCCATACTGGCTCCTATGTCCTCTTTCTCCAGGACGTTCCAAACACTTCCTGTTTTTGATTGTTTTTCTCTAGCATCATTCTTCCTTGTAAAAATAATGTGGTCTCAATGTTTAAAATGAAAACTAGAAAAGAAAAAGAAATTCATAATCTCTACCACCTAGTGGAACCATTTCAGTATTTCAAAAAAATTTTTTTTTTGGTCTTTTCCCTATGTTTTAAAAAATCTAATTGTCTTTCTCTCTAGACTTTGTTCTGGATACAAAGCAGCAATATGAACAAATGCCAATGCTATATCTAAGGTAATCATATAACATGTTCAATCCAGGAAAATTTTGAAAATAAAAGGGGAGCTAAAGCTAATTATAAAAGGTTTTGAAATCTTTATATATTCACCAAGAGATTGGTTATATAAGTACCTAAAAGTGATTCAAAACCTATTTTGAAAAATAAAATTTATTATTAAAAATTTATGTAATATATATTTCTGTACATTGAGGCAGGAAAAGAACTTTACATAATTTTCTTTTCTGAACTCAATAACCTAACTGAATTACTATAGTTTGAATATGTTCACAAACTTTACTAATTTTCTTTTTTTTTTCTAAGTTAAACAATTTTATTTTTTTTTTCGTTAAATTTTTATTTTGTCAATATACACTGTATATGATTATTATGGCCCATCACCGACACCTCCCTCCCTCCTCCCTCTCTCCCCTCCCCCCCAAGAATGTCTTTTCCGTTTACTTGTAGTAACAACTTCATGAAAGTATAGTAGTTATATCTTCTTCCCCACCCCCCACCCGGTGAATTAATTTGTTTGTTTTTTTTTTAGCTCCCACCAATGAGTGAGAACATGTGGAATTTCGGTTGTGTCTATTTATAATGCCATGGCACTGGTAGTTTTTGAAGAATATTTTTTTCAATGATCTTATTATTTTAGTATTTTTAGATAATTTCCTGAAACATTTCTTCAAAGTTGCATTCTATAATTAATCAACGTTAAATTGCTGACATTTGCCATTTAATCTTCTTTATAGACATTTTTACTGAGAAAGTACTCTCCTCCTAGCGACTGAAACATTTGATAAACTCAGTGCAAAATTTTCTAAATGGAGGGAATTGTCTATTTTAATATATATTATTTAAAATGTAAATGTATTTCAGCCCAAATATCTTCAGATATTGTCTTTTGCCTCTAATTTAGAATACCTTTCTTCAACAAATATTTTTACAAGTCAAAACTCATCAAATAAGTTGTCTCCATTTTAGTTCATTTGAAAGCTTCACCAAACTTAAATACTCCAAAATAAAAGGATTCCTCTATTTATTTCATTCTAAAACAGAATGTACATTTCTCGAATGTAAATAGAAGCTTCATTAAAAGTATCTTTTTCACAAGTTTATATATTCCCAACCACAATTAAATAATTTCAAAATTAAATCTTTTACAAGGTTTGAATTTTCATCATTTAATTTGTTTGGTTCCTCTTTTGCATCACAAACCTTCTTATTTGTAAGCTTTATTTTCAATAATTACACATCTCTAAAAGTTTCAAAGCTGAAGTTTATTCGTGCTCCATTCACTGAATACCTAGATTAAAATTTTCCAACTAATTTTGAATAAAATATAAACAAAATGTATAGAACTCATTTACAAAAAGTTCAATGCCATTGCAGGACACAGGCATATTTACAAAATAGTTCTTAAAAATTCAAATATTTTAGAAATTAATGGCTGATAAACAGAGCAAAGGGGAAAAGTTCACGTTTCCATGCTACAGTATTTTTTATGTCCAACGTCAGTTTCTTTACAAAATTTTCTGTCGAAAAGGGGTACTCAAATTTATTTAAACATTCCTTTATAATTAGACAGGTAGGCTATGTGCACCTTTTTGACACTGTATTCAAGAGTATAACAAACATGTCTGGATCCCCTTTGGCACATCAACCTTCATGGGCTATCTCCTCTTCAGTGCTTTTTGCACCATCTTGGAGGTGGCTCTAGAAAAGGTTGGCGTCCTTTACAACATCAACATGCTATAAGTAGGAAAGCAGGCCATTATCTGAATTGACTCTGGGTTTCCCCATGCTTAGTCAGATATTTCTAAAGTCATCTCTACATCTCTTTGCACACAGCAATGTTGTTGGTCCCCAGGATGGAGAACAACAGCCTGGTATCTGATCTTGGTCTCTCTTCTTCCTCTCATAATCATGAGAACTGACAGCATGGGCTTCTGCCTTTTTCTCTTCCTATGTGACTATTATCTGCCTTAAACAAAATGCTCTGACCAAGCCATTCAGGGCTTAATGTTAAAGTAAGAGAGGAGGAAACTTAGAAAACCTTCCTCTCTCTTAACAAGCCTTGCTTTAAATTTAACTATCTTCCTGTGGACATAAAATTTCTATATTGGTTGCCAAAAACTAAGTATTAACTTCTTCTCTACACGTTCCTGTTACTACAATCATAATTACCTCTGAATTTTCCCACTCTGCATCCTCATAAATGGTAAATGGATGCTTCAGGCTGACTTGGGCGAAAGTCAGGTATATGGAAATGAAAAAGAGACAAGCATATTAGTATATTTCCAAAATTATTACCCCACCTGATAATACATTATTAAAGAAGTAATTACTGGTTCAAAAGTATGTATGTATGAACATTGTCATCTGATAATATTGACAAGTTGAATTACAAAATAATTTTCTATTATTGCTACAAGTTACATATGTGAGAGCACTGGTTTCACTGTATCCTTGTAAGAATTATCATTTTGAAAAGTTTGCTAACTTAAAAATCAAATAATAAATAATCAAGAAATAATCTTTCTAGTTTTTCTTTCTTTTTTTTTTTTATTCGAACTTCTTTAATTCTGCAAGCAAGTAAACTTGAACTAATAGAACTGCAATGAAATACTCTGATCTAGAGATGTAACACCACAGGGCACTGAGCACAACCAGGACTGTGAAATTTTTGTAAATGAGATCAACGGTTTTCCAATTTCACTTTTATTTCAAAGCAGTAGTTAGTTACCTGGGCTACTAGACTGTCTACTCAGTAATGTGATAATTTTTCAAATTTGCTTAGCTCTTTCAAGTTTCCAAAATTATTGCTGTTATATGTAAATGATTTTAATTTTCTATGAATGCTATGAAGTGCTATTAATTGCATTTTACAGCCTACCTGAGACCCAGAGAATTTCAGTGATTTGCTCAAAGTGGTGGGAAAGAGCAGAACGGTATAGTAGGTCAGTCTGCATTGGAATTCTGATTCGACCACTGACTGGTTCTGTGATTTCAGAGAATTTTTTAACATCCTCAATCTGCTTCATTACCTGCCAATCAAAATTTACCAAGTTCACTTCAGGGTTGTAACAGGGAGTAAATATAAAGGACTTTTCATTTAGAACTTAGAAGGTAACAGACAGTAGATAATGATTATTCTCATTAAATAAGTGTCCTACTCTTTCTCATATATTCCACTGTTTATTTTTTTCTTTTGAATAAATCTTTTTAAATTCAGAACAATGATTTACCGTTTTACATATTGTTATGTCAAGGATCAGCCGAGATAAAGAAAATGAAATTGAACTAAAAGGGATTTTACATTTCAATTTGCCTTACACAATAATAGAATCATAAATGGCAAGAACTATGGGGCACTGCATATCAACCACCCACAGAAAAACAGGTGTGGAAGGGTAAAGTACTGGCCCAGAGTCCCACAGGGAATAAATTGCAGATCTGCATTTCTCTTACAGTCCTGGTCTCTGAAATCAGATCTAGGGGTTTCAATACAATGTGTGTTTCATCTTCCTCAAATCGGGCAGGAAGAACCATAGGTTTTACCAATAAGAAATGAGCATGGCCAAAATTCCAGCCAACCCTGAACACTTAGTTGGCATCTACGGAGTAACAGGACCTGTGCCGGGTGCTCTGGGGATAGAGTTGAGTAGGTCATGACCATGGCTCTCTCATTTAGTGGTGAAGCAGGCACGCACACAAGTAACTCGATTCCAAGGCAGACTGTGATAAGTGTTATCTTAGATCACTGGAGGAGACAGGTCACACGACTGGAATAGCATGAAGTCAGACCCGAGGCTGAGGGCATACTGTTATTTAGGAACCCTATCAGGTTTATCTCGCAGCTTGGCAATGGTCCAAAAACCCTGTAGCTTCTTGTCCTGGGTATGCTGGGTCATAGAACGCCTCCATTTGCCTCTGCTGGAGTCTACAGTTAAGGCCACTGGAGCCTGAGAGTGTATAAAGACAGGTGGAAAAAGACATTTGTTCCACTTTTTAAAATAAATTACCCTAGAGTGCCTGGCACTGTGGAAAAATGGCCTGCATAAAGTGTACTTCTCTTCTCTCCTAGCATGTCACGACAGGTGCCAAAAATCAGATCCGCCAGTTTTCTCTCCATTCAGGAAGTGAACAAAAGCAAAATTGCTAAATTTGTTCATTTTTCCAGGACAGTTCTTATCTCATTTGGCTTTGCCCTAGCTGTTTGCATGTCTGTTTCCCAACAGGAAGTGGGAAGTGCTGGAGGACAGAGCCCCTCTGGCTCACCTGTATTTCAGGAGATCTATTGAATTAAATAATCAATTGTACTGCATTTAACCTTCTGCTATTCTTTAAGCTATTCTGCATTTCCCAACTTGCTGGCAACTTTTCCAAAATGCCCTCAAACTTAGCACTAAAAAGTGAAAGGGAAAAAAAGAGACCTTTCTTTACTAAATACTGCATCATGTTAAATAGATTGCAAAAAAGCAAGGGTGAGAAGAGTAATTAACTTGGATACAAAAAGGAAAGAGGACTTGTTTGGAAGCCCAGAGATCTGAGCTTTACGCCAGCTCTATATGACCTCTGACAAGCTGTTTCCCTCTCTGAATCCAGTCTCTTTGATTGTCAAACAAAAGGGTTGAACAGATTTATTGCTAAGTCTTTATTCTGAGTGACGTATTATTTTTATTACGGTAATTCTTTATGCTATCTGCAACAATAATAATAACAATAATATAATAAGTTATAATTTATAAAGCCTTTATAGATGCATTATCCTCTAGTATATATGTAAGAGATTGTGCTTTCCACATTACAATTCTGTGGTTAAGACCTGATTGTATTGAAGAGAGGGCAAAGTGAAGGTGAGGGGGCCTGCACTCCAGGCCTTCTCTGAAGCTGAATTGGCCTCCGGTCCTACTCTGGTCTACATCAGATTCCTGTGGTCACACTTATCCAGACAACTGTTGGGGCTTTGGAATGGACTAGTCACTGGTGTGAATGAATCCACAAATTTGTGCTTCTACATGTGCTGGCTAGACCCACCAACCAGAGCTCATGGAAGGCCGTAGGCTGAAGCACCTCCCCTCTCTTTGCTCTGTACTTAGTCTTCCCTGCCTGCCTGTCGTGCACACTTGTGCCTCAGTCACCACCTCACAGTGGTGAGTACCAACTCAGAAATTCCAACCTCAACTGGGCTCCAGCTCATAACATACTTTTCTAACTAACCAATCAATATCTCCATGGTGTCCTTGAAGCTCAATGTGCTCTGCACCACTTTCATTGCCTTCTATCATAACAGCATCTCTTCCTGGCCTCCCTGGCTTTTTTCCAAGTATGCCAGTATTTGCCTTGCTAACTTGACTCAGAAAGTTTCATTCAGCTCTGATTTCTTTTCTTGGGCTGTTGTTGCTAATCAATGGCCAAGTCCAACAGATTTTCTCCTTGTGCTATCTATCCCTGTAATGCTTACTTGGACAAACACCTTTACTTTTTAAAGTATGCTCCCTGAACAACTTTACCATACACAGGCTCCTTTCTAATCACGCCACATCTCCAATTAGAAACACTTGGAGGATCTCTATTACCTACTACATAGTCCTTTTCTTTCCTTTTTTGGGTTTTTTTTTTTTTTTTCTCTTTTTTTTAGTGCTAGTGTCTAAGCCCTTTTATGATCTGGCACAATTAGCCATTCCAGCTGTATGTCCTGCCAGTAAATGAATATTATTACTCAAAGATGCCTCCAGCTCATACGTATACATTTGTTAACACTGAACTTATTTAGTATGTCCTGCTCTGTTTCTCTACACCATTCTTAATTAAACATTTCATTCTCCAAGATGTAGCTTAAATGACCTCTCCCTCATTACATGTTTTTTAGGCCGGATGTGTGTTCTTCATCATCTGAGCCCGAAAGCCCTTTTGCCTCTTCCTTCTAAGGAAAAGCACTAATGGTATTCTGTCTCATTATTCACTCCATGTGTGCTTATCTGTTATTTTTCCTCTGCTAGACTCTCAGTAACCAGAAGGAAAGGTCCACACTTTACTCACCAGCATGCTCCATGGTGGATGAGAGAGGACTGAGCTGAAACAGGAGCAGAACTGCATGAGTGGTGCTCACTCAAGCTGAAAGAAACTGGACAGAAGATCAAGAGCCAAATAGTTTTGCCAAGCCAACTTCTGCATTCCTGGTTCATTCGTGGAAGCACACTTCCGGTATTGTATTTGTTATTCCAGCCCACATGTCAACATGCATTGCTGGAGAACTCCACACAGCAAATAGCTCAATACTGTTTAGATTAAGTAGGGCTGCAATGAGCAATTGAAAAGAAAAGGAGCAAGAAAGATACTAAAGAAATCAAGGCACTTCATAGTTTTTATCTATGATTTATTCCCTGATTTCAGCTGGGAGATGAGAGTTAGAACATGGCTAACCTTCACTAACTTTCATAGAAATACTGTTTTTATAATAATCAGAAAAATTCAGAACTGAGTAGAGCTATAGAAAAAAATGCAATTCAGAGCAAGGAAGTATCTTAGTCCAAACTACAAGTTTCAGTCAGCTGCTGAACCCAGATTGGGAATGTTGACCCTGATATCTAGTGTATCTTGCATCTACTATTATTCTTCTAGCCTTCTTTTTACTGACTTAGTTACACAAGAATTCAGAAGGCCAACATATCTATAGTTAGGTAATATTGATCTTGGAGAAATGGATGACAAATTGAATCTCCAGAGCTCACCCCAGGGCTTCCCTTTAATGTCATGAAATCATATGAGATCTAGCTGTTTGTATGTTTGTCACCCTGGGAGAAACTGTAAGGTCCTGGAAGACGGAGCTCCTCTGACTCACCTGTTTATCTCATAGCACCTAGAAGGTGCTTTACCTTATCAGGTACTCAATCAATGGTTAACTGAATTGATGTAACCTTCTGCTATTCCACAGCTCTTCCCCATGTCCTAGTTTTCATTATGGTCATCAAAGTGTTTCTGATTTGACCTTGCCAGGTAAAATTTCTTTTGTGAAAGAATTAATTTGCTTCATGCATTCCTAATAGTTATTCAACCTCACAACCAAGAATCTGACTCCTCAACCCCAAAACCTAAGCTTTTGGACATGAGGTGAGCACACTGTGCCTAGTCAGCCCGCAGTGCAGGGACGACATGTGTCTTGGGCCAAGGCCCAGCCCTCCACCCCAGCAGCTGCACACTGAGCATGAGGACCAGGGACAAGGCCACCTGGTGCTTATCCTCCTCTCATTTCTCCTGACAGGAAGATGGTTTAAGCTTTCTCTTGCACAATGCACTGGAGGCGGAAAAGGGAGAGAGACAAAAAGAACTGGTCAGGTTGATTTCATCAGCCATAGCAGCAGCTCCTTAATAGTTCTTTGAGGAAAGATGTTTGGTAGCTTAAGCACAGCATGCTCAGGCAGATTCCATTTAACAGGACATCTGAGCGGTCCTGAGGCTCCTCCTTCCCTCCCTTCACCTCTCCTTTCTCTCCCACCTCCAGGAAAGATTTTCTTTTTTATTTTAAATCAGATGTTAACAGAGAAGGTTTATGGATTTCATTTCAATAAACGTGCTCTTTTCTTCAGTACTAGGTTCTTAACAGTAGATCTTCAGAAATAAACATGCAATGCATCACTCCCCATTTTAAAAAAAGTTTGTACTAAGTTCTTTTTTATTTTTTCTGGACACAAAAGTAATATGCTCATTGTAGGAATTTTAGAAATGTTATTATATATATACACATAAATATATATTATATATACAAATATATGAACATGCCTATAGTTAATGGATGATTTGATATAAGCAATGTATAACTTTTTTCTTAAATATATATTAAAAACTTCATGTTAGTTTTTTTTCACAGAATAATTATTTGGTCACATATTACTATATTATATAGCCATAAGAAAATCTGTTTAGTTCCATACTTTTGGACATTTAGGATCTATTTCTTGTTTACTATATACAGCATAGTGGTTTAGATCTTATACAAAATCTTCTGTTGTATGTATTCATACAGAAGAGAATGGGTATTCAACAGAAGAGAGTGTGTTTGCTTTGCAGGTAGTGGGTATGGCACTCAGCTTGGATTCTCAAACTTAGCCAGCAGATCCAAGATTGGACTGTGGGAGGTTTGGGAAGCTTATGGAGAGTGAAGGTAAGAAGTAAACAACTGAAATTACAGTAGCCAGTTCTCTCTGCTCATTACAGCCCACAGTTTACCATTGCCAAAATTCCAGCTTATTAAGCAATCTTCCCTGAGACTCTCTCAGACTTTAATTGAGCCATAGTTTCTTTAATTCACTCATTCCTTTAATTACAATCCTGAAGCACCCAGAGACCCATGTGGATCAGAACATGAGCCAGGCCAAGTTCAACCAGCATAGTTCAACAGGTAAAAGTTAATTAAAGGAATTTTATTCTTTACTTTTATACATACATGGATTTTGAAAATGACCCAAATAACCAATTCATAGCAACAGTTACAAAATTTTAGCCACTTTCCTTAATCTTGCCACAACTATAATACCATTGCTATAGTCCCTTTATTATGTAGATCAACTTGGTCTCTTTTGAACAAAAGAATCTTTCCTTATTAGAAGAGAGTGAAATGGAATGGGGAGTAGAAGATTCTATTTGGCAGGTTAAGGTGAAGAACTTGGTGTTAGTAGTTTTTGTCCTGTCACATAATCATTCTTCAAATATTTTCTAAAACGAAGCAAATGAGTAACTGTGCTGGTTCCTACAGGCAATATAAATTGAAGGAGAAAATCTGTTATGGAAGAGGTTAAAAGCTAGTTGAGGAGGCAAGCAAATGGTGAATTATTTGACAAGAGGATTGGTCTTCTTTCACAAGTGTTATGGTTACTGGTTCAGTGTCTCTGTTTAAAGAGAGAGAAGGACAGTCCTAGATATTTAGTATCATTAACATCAATTTATTTAACAAGCATTGGCAAGAAGAGCCCTGTGGAGAGTGCAAACACATTTGACACCTAAGCCTAACTTCCAGGAATTTGCAGTTTAGTTATATGAAAGCCATATATATGAAATGGTGATTAAGGGTCATTAAAGGAATTATGTAAGTAACAAGTACCAACATATTTTGAAACAGAAAAAGGACATTTTTTGTAGGGTAGGTGAGAAAGGGTTTCAGGAAGGGAAGTAGGAGGAAAGAGGACTTTGAAGAATTTTTTTCTTTCTTACAGTTCAAGCGTGGTTGTTAGGAGATGTAGAATTGGAGGTGCAAGGGTAACCTTGAGGTAACATCACTTAAAAAAAGTGGGTTTGGACTCCATTTCTTATTGCATAAATGTTTGGCATGTATTTACTAGAAGCCAGACGATATGACAAAATCTGTGGATGTGAAGATTCACAAGAAATGGAACTCCATTTAAGTTACTGTGCAGGAAAGACAATCATATTTTCATTCTACCTTACAGTTTACGAATCTTATTCACATCTATTCTTTCAAACTTAACAAAAACTTGGTGGGGTTGGTATTATTATCTCTATCTCACCCATAAAAAAGCAATTAACAGAAAAACAAAAACAAACCAAACAAAACTGGATCATACCCAGTACTACAGTTACAGCTTCAGAATGCTTTACACAAATGAAATACGGTTAGGGTCTTTGATCATCCATGATTAGTTACATATTAGTCCGTTTCTGTTGCTTATAACAAATACCTGGAAGTGAGTAATTTATAAGAAAGCAAAATTTATTGCTTACAGTTTTGGAGCCTGGGAAATCCAAAGTCTAGGGAATGCATCAGGTGAGAGTCTTCTTTGATGGTGGCTTTATAGCAATACAGGGGTCTCACATGGTAAAAAATGGCAGAGCAGAGACAGAAGGAGACTCTCGTGTGCTCTCCTTATAAAGCTCTCAGTACCACACCGTGGCCACCATTATTAAACCATTCACCATAGAAAAGCCCTACAGTCCAATCACCTCTTCGAGGCCCCACCTTTCAAATACCATAATAGGATTTGCTACCCTCAACAGTTATAATGGGAATCAAGCTACTAATATATGAACTTTGGAGGACACAAATAGGTCAATTCACAGCAAGTTATTTAGCTTAGTAGTTGTACTTATTTTCATAGTTTATACTTAGATGTTTGTCTTCTTCTTATTTCAGAAATTTAATATTTTAAAAATTAGGTAACATAGATCCCAGCATCTGGGAATAAACTGTCTGCTTTCCATGACATTTACTAAGAGCCAAGGAGTTGGTTTAGCTCATTAGTCAGCTATGCATAATTTTCCATGTATTTTCATTAAATGTTGGATTGAAACATTCATTTTAGTTTGTTTTTTCAACATTTTACAACTTTATATAAGTTTTAATCTCCTATCGCTTATTATTTGTCATAATGTGCATTATAAGTCATTTTCTTTTTGAAATACATTTTTATTGTCTGATAGAAATTAAATAACTGTAAATATATATTCAGTGTTTATTTAAAAAGTGAACAAGATCTATGAGATCAACAATCTGCAAATTGCTGTATAATTAAAGGACATGCATTTGTGTGAAACATTTTTGAAGACGCCATCGTATACTAGTCACTATGCTGAGGACTTTTACACACCTCACTGCATTTAATTCTCAAAACAAGCCTCTAAGTTTGAAGTACTATTTTACAAGCCTCTAAGTTTGAAGTTTCTATTTTACAAATGAGGAAACACTCTCAGACCCATTTATAAGCCTTCCCAAGATCACATGTCTGGCAAGTGGGAAAACCAGGACGTGTCCAAATGAATGACTTTTACTCTGAGATTGGAAAGTGGGAAAAGGAGTTGTCTATGACATTATTTTCTCTATGACCACTCTGTGCATCAGAATGAAGTGTTAGCAAATCCCATTTGTTGTTGTCCTCTTTGCTTATCTACTAATAGAGCCAGGTTTTCGAACTGCTTTATGAAAGAAACAGTAAGTCCACAGCTACTGTTACAAACTTCATTTTTCTTCCTTAGGGATTTGCTTTAACTTTGCAACTGATTTTAGCTGTTCTTATGCAAATGTGCAGTTTCATCATGTGGGCCACCCTCCCCTCCCTGATTTCCACCCCCACGATGTACTTATTCTCAATAAAAACAATTGTCCTAACAGAAGGTACTGGAGATAATTCCATCTCAAATAATACTGCCACTAAAAAAAAATGACACCTTTATTCTGGTGAATGTGAATGGTTCTTGCGGACATTAATAATAACAACACAACCTCACACAACATTTAGGGCATAAGCTAGATGACAAAAATCTGCAATTATTGAGTGTCCCCTATGCTAACAGTCAATTCTCTTTTCATCTTCACTGTTGGGTACCACTATTAACAGATAAAGAAAGGTAATTGAGTCTGAGTTGAGAAATAACTCACCCAAAGTCATACAGCTAGTTAGTTGTTGAACCAAATACAATGTTTGATCCCAAAGTTAGTAGAAGTTATGCTGTTCAACCTAAAGTTAGGTCTTACTTATCGGACTTTAAGGTAAGGCTATTGCTCCTTTTTATTTTTCAATTTCAAGTTCCTTTCCTTTAAATAAGGCTGGAAATAACTGCATTGCCTATTCCACAGGCCATTTGAGGAGATCAAAAGTTAATTGATAGAAGTGAGAATACTTTGCACAAAGTATAAAGCATATACTTTATATAAAATATAAATTATATAAGGTTATGTCAGTCTAACACATCTCCCTTACAGTATGTCTCCTGTTGAGTAAGTCTTTATTTTTCTTTGACACAGCCACTTACCTTGCAAAGCAGCATTGGAATTACAATTTAGTTTCAAGCTCAGTGTCAGGATAATGCAGTTTTTGGCATGCCTTACAAACTTGTCTCATCCCTCTCACAGTAGCTAATTATGGATGATTTGGATATTATTCCAGAGTTAGGGGCACCGAGTATTTCCTCACATCTTAACTTAACTATGTACAGTTAGCCTCATTCTTATATGAGATGGCATTTTGGAGAAACACTTCTTGTACAATTTGAAAATGGTAAAGTGGCCTGGACTATTAGAAAGTGTACTGTAAGAGTCAAAACCTAAATTCCATACCTGGCTTTGATGATAACTAGTTGTATAAATTTAGGCTTGTTATCCTCTTGGGCCATATTTTTCTCATCTATGGAATGAGAAGGTTGGAGTACATAATTGATATGCTTTGCTATTTAACAGTGATTAGTTGGAAGTTACCATATGCCAAGTCATATTCTTGGAGTTGATGTTACAGATATGGATGAGACCGTGATCCCTGCTTCAGGATAACAACATCTGGTGGGGGAGACAGACATAAACCAATAACAATAATTCAATGTGATGATCTCTAAGGACTCTTCCAGTAATGGATCAAAGCAAATGTTTCCTTTTTCTTGTAACACACATTTGTGCAACACACACACACACAGAGTCGTACATGAGCAAATTGATAGCAGGAAAGTTCAAGAACAGGCAGATTCCAAAAGAATAATTGTCAATTAAAGATGTGCTATCATAGAAGATAAAAATGATAACATTTTCTCACTGAATTTCATTTACAGTTACTTTGTTTATAAGGAGAAAAGCTAACCATGAGAGGTTTATGAAAGGTTTGCTGGTATGGAATTAATGGTAGTGAAAAAATAAGTTTCCACTTAATTTCATATTTATTAGGTCATTTCTGAAGCCAACTGACATCTAATGCAGAGCTCTGCTCCGGACTGTCTCCCACTATCATAGCAACCAGGAGATGACTGTTCTTGATGATGGCTTTTCTGGTATGAAGGAAAGAAATCTGAGGATTCTCTGAAGAACAGTAACAAAGGACAATATCAAATCCCAGGATTCAGACTCAGAAGCTCTAAGTTGTGTCCTGCCTCTGCTACTTACTAAGTATATTTCTGATCTAAAAAATGACCCAGGATAGTCACTTGATCTCTGTGCTGAACAGTTTTGTTTTCGTTTTTATTTTTAATGAAAAATAACAACTTTTGTCTGCCTTGCAGGAAAGTGGAGAAACTCAAATTACTTGCAATTTTTTTAAAAGAGGTACACACCTGTTAGTTGGGGGTGTATATTTTGGAGAGTAAAATGGAAAATAGTTGTAAGTGTTGGGAATGGGAAGTTTCAATAGGTAAGAATCATATCCATTCAGAGCTACAGTGGCCTTGGAAGTATCCCATCTTCTCACTTTACAGATGAAGAAACCAAGAATGTTAAGAGTAAATACTAAATAAGGCTTGTACTATTTTACAAAGGCACATATCCCAGTCAAGTACTAAGAACTAGAAGTAAGATTAGTCACACAAACATTTCATAAGTTCAGGAATGCTTAGGACAGTAGCTGTTTCAATGACTTTTTGTTTGGCTTGTGTTTTGATATTTCTACACTGAATACTTATACACTCTACTAACTCAAGGGGTAGTTCATTTCTAGATTTAGTTTTCTTCTCTGAAGGAATACTCTCTCAGGAGAAACTATCTTTCAAGATGATGAGATATAACATTAAAAAAATTAACCACTGTAAATCGGTAAATATGTGTTTTGGAAATACCCAGGCTTCTGAATTCCAATGCTGCAGATTTTCCCCAGTGCTTTCTTTGAGCTTTTACTCTGGGAATATTGATATCTCAACCTTGTTTAGGAGAAAACCTGCCTCTTAACCATTAAGGTATTTCCAAACTGCCTTTGCTTGCTCTATTTATTCATAGACAATTTCAAGATAGAAAAGTTGCAACAATTTGGGGGAAACAATTGTCCATGGGTCTCTTCCACATTCCACATTTCTGTACTTCCTCTGAGCAAAGGCACTTAACTATTTTTGTTCCAGACTGTATTTTCAAGAAGGTTTATGTGGTGAACAGCTTTGGTAGATAGCGATAGTGTCTCTCTCCCAGCAAATGGCAGGCAGGCCTACGGGCCATTTTACAATATTTAAGTTCCCTAAGCTCAGGATTCCTCCCCTGCAATGTATCAACTGTGTGTGCAGGTGTAACTTGGCCCTCTTTCTGCTGCCCTTCGAGAGTTGGGTTTCAAGAAAACAGTGTAAAAATGCTGATACTCTGGCTACTTCTCTGGCCATGAGTAAGAAAGTATCCTTCATCACTTACCCAATAGTCTTGTGTCTTCTACCAGCATGCATAAATATGTGGCAGTCTTATTTGTTAGCTTGCTTGTATAATCTCAGACCCGTTCAGACCTTGACAGTAGTTATGGTGACTTATTTACCAACAACCCTTTCATCATAGATAATTAATTTAATCCCATCCTGCTTGATCACAATTGGCTTACAAATATGCATGTGATGCTAAACTGGCCAAAGCAATGTGAGGGGAAGTGCTATGGACTGAATTATGTCCCCCAAAGTTCCATGTATTAGAAACTTGGCCCCCTTGTGACAGTGTTAAGAGGGTGGGAAATCCTATTATGATAATTGAAAGGTGGCCCTTGAAGAGGTGATCGGATAGTGAGGATCATGCCAAAGTGAATAGATTAATCCATTGATGGTTTGATGATGGTCATAGGTATGTTCTGATGGCTTTAAAAGGAGAGTGAGGGAGAAGGTTATAGTCTCTCTGCTCCTGTGATATTCATTAAGTGACATCCTGCATCACTCGAGTCACCAAGAACAAGGCCCTTACCAGATGTGTTCTCTGTACTTTGGACTTCCCAGCCTCCAAAAATGTAAGCAGTAAATATGATTTCTTTGCAAATTACCCAGTTTCAGTTATTTCTGCTATAAACAACAGGTACAAACTAATATGGGAAGTATGGGAGAAGTCTTTCTAGATCAAAGAGTAAGAGAGAGTGTCATTTGCCTCTGGTCAAGTGCTATCAAGGCATCTCAGTCTGATACTTGGAAACACTTCAGCTATACTGCTACAATGCTGGGGTCATCCAAAAACCAGACGTGGAGAAACAGGGAACAAAAGAACTACACAGAAGAGGAACTAGCCCTGACTTAAGGAGCATCAGCCACTCACCTGCTTCTGTGTTGGATAAAATATTTCCTTACTCTATAAGGCAATTTGCTTCAGGTTCTTCTGTTTGTTTTGATCCACATTCACCCTGATGATAGAGTAGCCTATGAGCAATGTCTCTACTGACACACTCACTATACATTCCCTCTTTGACCCACTACAACAAGACTTCTGTTCCTACCACTACACTGACACAGATCACCAATTACGTACTTTGTTTTAATTTGTGTTATTATACACACAGAGAAGAGAGCATAAAACTTATAAGTACAATTTAAAAATAAACCAAGACTCAAATAACCAACCATGTTAAGTAATAAAATTACAGCATTCTGAAGGCCCCTGTGTGCCCATCACAATTACAGTCCCCCACCGTCTCCCTAGAGATAACTGCTATTTAGTTCTTTCATAAACATTGACAAGCTTTTCATTTCTTCACCCACAAGCATGCATTCCCCAATGAATATAGTTTAGCTTTGCCTGATTTTGAACTTTCTGCAAATGAAATAATACTCTATGTGTTCTTTTTTGTCTAGCTTCTTTGTTAATTTCTATATGACATTCATCAATGTTGCTGCATAAAGCTTCTTTTTTTTAATTTGCATTGTTGCATAGTATTCCATTGTATGAATATGTCTTTATATATTTATCCATGCTACAGTTGGGGGGCACTTGAAATGAAGAATAAACATTCTGACATCCACATTCTCATAAAGATACCTTGATACCTATCTCCAGGATGTTCTCTAAGTTATATACCCAGAAGTGGAATTTCTGGGTCATAGGATATGCATATTTTCAATTTAGATATTGCAAAACATTTTTTTTTCAAAATGCCATACCAATTTATAAATTCAATAAAAATATATGAGATTACTCATTGCACCACATTCTCTGCAACACTTGGTGTTATCAGATTGTTTAAAATTTTTCCTGAACTATTAAGAAGGTAATTTCATTGTGTTTTTAATTTAAATTTTTCTGATTTCTTAGTAACTTATGGGCCATTTAGCTATGCTCCATTGTGATTAGCATGTTCAAATATTGTACTTATTGCTTCATTGTTTTGTCTGCATTTTTAAAGTTCATTGGTAGGAGTGTTTTATATATTCTAGGTATTGGTTCCAGACTCTGTGGAGCAAATATCTTCTTCAATTATCTGTGGCTTTCTTTTATTTTCTTAATAGTGTAGTGGTTTGGATGATATAAGTTCAAAGTTTTAATGAAGTCCAATCATCAATTTTTCCTTTATGGTTACTATGTTTGGGGACTGGTTTTAAAAATCCTTGATGAATCCTTGAATCCTATGAACTGAGGTCATAAAGATATTCTATATTATCTTAGAACAAAGTTTGACTTTAATGTTTAAGGTTTTAATTCACATGAAATTCATTGTGTACTTGTTGTGTGATAAAGGTCAGCTAATTGTCTCAGCACCATTGATTCCTCACTTAGGGGCAATGTTATAAATCATGTCCATTTATGAAGAAGTCTGTTTCTAAATTCTTCATGCTGTTCACTCAAAGGATGATGACATATCTACCCAATATAAAATAAAAAGACAAAACTGTATTTATTGTTTACTAGAGCAAGGGAGATGTCTGCTTATTAAGTACAGTCTCTCAGAAGAACAGATAGCTGATCTTATTCAAGATTTCTGGCAGGCACGGAGTTCAGGGGAATTGATGTACTTTCAGAAATGTAAATGAATTTATATAATCTGGTGATGCATTATTAATTCATATAAGACTGTCACTGATTGATTGGCACTCTGGGGTGGGCTTATTGTAGTGAGTCCATCACTGATTGGCTGACTTTCAGAAGAGAGAGTGACACGGATTGGTTGGCTTAAAAAAGTGTATTGGTTAAGGCAAGTCATTGTTAATCATTGGAACACATTTAAAACTTGTTCAGGTGAGTACTTTTTATCACAACGATAGAATAATCAATATTTTCCTAAGTTTGTGAGAACTTTTAAAAACATATTCCATTGGTCTATTTGTCTGAAGAGGCACTAAAATCATACTGTGTTAATTACTGTAACTTTATGATGAATCTTAATATCTGGTACAACTTCTCACACTTTATTCTTTTTTCTTCAAGAGTGTCTTAGATATTCTTGTCCATTTCATTCCCATATAAATTTTAGAAACTACTTTTTAGGTTATACACACATGAACTTGTGATTTTCTTTGTGTCCTGTTGAAACTATGGATCAGTTTTAGAGGACCGATGTCTCTATAATATTGAGTTCTAATCGAAGAATATGGTGCATTTTTCATTTGTAGAAGATTTTTTTTGTGTCACACAAGAAGTTTTAGAATTTTCTCCATAGAGGTCTTATACATCATTTGCAAGCTTTATTACTAGGTACATCATATTATTTTATGATATTTTAAATGGTGTGTTTATTTCCTAAATGCTTGTGAGAGTAGATAAATTTTGCAATTCATTTTTATTTTTATTTTGGCTTTAGTAATATTACTAACCTTTCCTTATTTATCAACAGAAATTTTTTAGATTTGCCATGTACACAACAATGTAATCTGTTTTGTTTCTTTTTTTCAGCTTTTATGTTTTTATCTTGTCTTACTTCACTAACTAGGTCCTCCAGTACAATGTTGAATAGAAGTAGCGAGAGGCAGAATATTCTTGGCTACATTTCCAAGCTTTTTTTTTTTTATAATTACAGATGGATAATTGACTCCATCTTTGTCAATGAAATGTGGGAAATGTACCATGCGGCTTCCAGGCCTTACCTACCAAATAATTACATGTGATCCTTCATTTCTTCCCTTTTTCTTTCTATCTGCTAAATGGAGAAGACTCTTAGGACCTAGAGTAGGGAAAACTATAAGATAAAAGTAGCCTAGGTAACTGAATGCCACATAGATTGCTACCTAAGCAGGAATACTCACACTACATTGTCACATAAGTAAGAATTAATTTTAAGTCACTTAGCCTTTGGTTTTTTTTCTGTTATATCAGCTAGAAAGCATTACCTTAATTTAGCACATTAATTTTCACTATGTCTTCTATTCTAATACATACATTTTAAGAATAAAAATTTCTTTGTGAGTACTGCTTTAGCTGCGTCTCACAAGTTTTGATATGTAATGTATTTTCATTTGCTTAGTTTAAAGTGTTTTCTAATTTCTGTTTAATTTCTTCTTTGAATTATATAAAAATGTCTTTTTCTTTTCAACATGGATATTTTCTAATTATATTTATAGTATTTATTTCTAGCTTAATTATATGGTGTTTAGATAATATGCTCTGTGTGTTTTTAATCTTTGAATAATTATTAAAGAGTGCTACTCAAATTAAAGTCAACTTTTATAAACAGTTATATTTAATAGGTGCTCAAAAAGAATGAGTACTATGTACTTATTGGATGCAATGTTGTATTTATCCCTTAGGCCTAATTTGTAATACTATTGCTTAAATATATTCTACACTTACTCATTTTTAGTATGTTTGATCTATCAATTACTCATAAAAATAAGTTAAAATATCCACCGTGCTTGTGAGATTTTTAAATTTCTCTTAGGACTCTGTTGAGTTTTTGCTTTACGTATTTTGAAGCTGTGTCATTAACTGCATAAAAATAAAAAATTATAACTTCCTGATAAATTTAAACATTTATCATTATGAAATGACTCTCTTTTACTCTAGTAATGATTTTTGCCTTATATGTTCCTCATACTTTGATGTTAATATCATGTCTTTCAGATGGTATTTTCATAGTATATCTTTTTCAACTTTTAGTTTCAACTTTTCTATATCTTTTTGTTATATACATATTCTTTAAACAATATTAATTAGATCTTATACTAATTTAATATGACAAACTTTGTTTTTATTTGGGTAATTTAATCCATTTACATTTTAATGTTTTTACTAGTGCATTTTACTGTCTTCTTTCATCCTTTCTATTTGCCCCACTCTTTATATACCTTCTTTTTAAAAAAAAAAATTAAAATAATTTTTATTAACATTATCTTTTGCCCTTTTACTCTTTTGAAATGAATGGATGTTTTCTATTATTTTAGTGGTTATTAAAAAATTATATGATGAACATATCATATTCTACATTTATTTCATACCTTTACTCTTCTTGAACAATATAGAACCTTAAAATATTTCATTTACTACACTCCTGACTTATAGGTTTTTGTTTTGTTATACTTTAACTGTCTTTTTTTTTTTTTTGTAACTTCATGATAATTTATTTTCCCCAGGTCTCTCCCTTACAATGCTTCTGGGCCCTGGTAAAGATGGAACATCTAACCGTAGGGCATCATGTGACCATGCAGCCAGAGCAGCCCATCACGAGCTAGGTTCTATCAGACTCACCAAATCACATGGGCAAGTAGACTCAATAACAGTCCATTGTAGCATGGAGATTTTATACCTATGATTAGACACAAGCAGGGCCAGAGGGCATGAGTAAGTCACATGAACAGATAGCCCAGAAGCTCACGTCATCCACCAGTGCTGTACCAATGGCCCATAGCATGGGCTTTCACTCCCTGGTTGTATAGGATTCTCTTATAGCTCTCTGATAAAAAAGGGAAAGGCTGAGCTTACTTCATGGATAGGCTGGCTCCATATGTGGATGCAAGCTGAGAATGGAAAGCAACTGCGTGAAAGCCTCACTCAAGGGTAGTCCTGAGAGACAGTTGTAAAGAGAAATGTTCCTAATGGACAGAACTTGGGGCTAGTATATCTACTCACCACTAACCAAGGGCACATCAGTATGCTTGGCCATATAGCATAAGGCCAAGAATGCATCTTTGCAGCAAATGAGGTATAGTAATGCGCACACGACCAGCAGTCCTATGACATACTGAATGACTCAAACATTGCTAACAGATGGAGTAATGGAATGGCCTTTTGAAGGCACAGCTGATGCACCAGCTTAGAGATCATACTCTGTGAGGTTGAGATGGCATCCCCAAGGAAATAGTGCACAACTAAATGAATGACAGTTACATAGTACTGTCCCCTGTAGTTAGAATGCGGTGGTACAGGAACAACAGAGTGAAAATAAGAATAGCCTCATATACCATCATTGCTGCTAGCACACTTGGGAAATTTGTACTTTATGTCTCTGCAATGTTAGTTTTTGTAAGTAGAAAGATCCTTTTTAGCGTCAGATAAGGTACTATTTGAAAAAAATAATAGACGAAGATACCATCTCTCACAGTTAACAGTGATTGAGAGGACTGAGAAAGAAAATTAAAATAATAATAATAATTATAACAGCATTACAAAGTATTTTGAAAGCACAGAGAAGGGCTTCTAAAGCAAATAGCTGTGGTTTTTTGGTCATCAGGAATGGAGGTAAGAATTGAAAGAGAATTAGAAAAGGCAGGAAAGACTTCTAGGGAGAAGTGATGATTGAACTGGATTTTGTAGAAAAGAAAGCAGTTAACCACGTAGATGTGGAGGTGAAAGTTATTCAGGCAAAAGGCAGAGAAATGTGTGTGAAGACAAGGAAATGTACAGATTTCAGTAAGTGGGATGGAGTTTGAGAGGGAAAGGAATGTGCCAGAAGGTTGGGCCACAAAGACCTAAGACAACGCAGAAGCCTTTAAAGCCAAGGATGCCTGGGGGCAACAGGAAGTCATGGAAGGGTTTGACTCAGGAGAATGAGGTGACTGGATATGCACTGAGCAAAGGGAATTGAGAACCTCCCTGTTGCACACTGTGTCCTCACCTCATCCAGAAAAAAAAAAAAAAAATCCTTTTGACAACAAACCTGTATCTTCAAAAGATTTATAGATTTCTGGAGAAATTCCAGTGTAATTCTCCAGTGTAAAAAAGAACCAACTGTTCTTTTGAGTGGGAAAGATTAAAAAAAAAAAATTCTTGTGTGTGTTTCTTACTTTTTCAGGGATATGAGGGCAGGGAGAGATAAGTAGATTTTTGGAAAATCTGACTGATTATATAGGCAAAGGACATAATAACTTTAATAATGAGTTGTCTTAGAAATCAGAATTTCTGTTAAGAAAAGACAAAAGTTACAAGAAAATCCTCTTGAACTGAAACACTAAATTTCAGTGCTGCAAAGAATCACAAATTAGTTACATCAAGACCAACTCTTTGCTCAGGAATTCCTCTTCAGAAACTAAATAACTAAATAAGTAAGGAGGATAACCAACAGGCACTTGCCCCCAGTTAAAAGTGACTACACTCTCTGGGACCACTGAGGAACACTAGCCCATGGATATAGCACCTTCTCAGTTCCTTTGGAATTTCAGATTTGAAGCCCAGGATGCCTTAGAAAGCTTGTTTCATTGAATATATATTCATTCTCCTGTACAGGTTCCAGCTTCCATTTGAAGATTTTATAATTATCAGTCATTCATCTTTTCTCTATGCTCACCTTTCATTATTCTGCAACTGATTTTTGTGTCTGATTTAACTCACAGAATTGTGAATGCCGTAGTCAATGAGACTTTTCTGTGAATTGCAAGAAACATGGCATTTTAGTCAGAGGGTCTTTGAATTCCACCCCTGCCGCTGGCTAGTGGACTGGGGCAGTGGAACCTCACTGGGTCTCAATTTACTCACCTAGGCATCTAATGAGTGCTCTTACTGTGTTCCTTTAGCAAATGGTTCTCACCCAAGCCAGGCATTACCATCAACTGGAGAAGCTTTAAAAAAGAGTTTTGCCAGGATCTTATCCTCAGAGATTCTAATCTAATGGATGAGGGCTTTAGTATTTTTTAAAAGCTCCTCAAGTGATTCTGATGTACAGCCATAGTGGACAACCACTGCCTTAAACCACCTGTAGCTCAAACTGTAGCTTAAACCCCACTGCAGACCACAGAACAGGTTTGGAAGAAAATGGACATCAGCCCACAGGACACTGCTCTTCACACTCACCTAGTTCACAGATCACAGAGGTAGGTCAGAGGGTATCTCAGAAGAAAGATCAGGCTCTCTTTCATTTCTATCTATTAGTGGCATTAGAATGCCTCTTCAAAGAGGGGGCAGGGGATCTCCACTTCAAGCTAGCAAAGCTTTATTAACCTGAGATGAGAACACCAAAACAGTAAGAAAGCAGCTTGATCCCTTTAATTCCATAGGTGGTAGTAGAACCCTGTGAAGAACATGCAGAAACCCCGGAACTGCTACCTTTGAAAACTCACCCCTTTCTTCTGGCAGCAAGCTTTTTCTTCTGCCTGGAGGTCTGGAAAAACATCACATGTTAAGAATGGGAACTAACGTCATGTGAACGTTTGCTAGGAGTCAAGAACTCTCCTAAGCATGCACATAGCATTCAGCCCTCCAGTATCAGTCTGTAAAGGGTGTTCTGCCAGCATTCAATAGAATTGAAAGGATGTAAATTAATGCAGGACCTCTTCTAAGGATTATAGAACAGACTTGTTTCTGTCTGCCACACACTGAAATCTCTCAGCTACTACACTACTCTAGGCCAGTGGAGGCTTACAATTAACCATATACAAAGAGTATCTTAATAAATTTTAAAAAGCATAAATCACATAGATAATATTAAACAAATATAAAATATGAGCACATAGATATGTAAAAACGCTCACCCAATTAAATACAGACTCTTGAGTCTCATCCCAGAATTTTTGATTCAGTAGTTCAAGTTTCTAATAAGTTCCCAAGTGATGCTGATGCAGCTGGTCTGATACCCATTCTTCAAGGGCACTTGCACAGTAGAACTCCCTGCAACTGTGTTATCCTGAATCAGGTATATTTGCTCCTAAACCTGTTTATGATTCTCTTTTTTAAAAAAATATAGCTTAATTAAATATTAGGTAACTGATTAAATACAAATGTCAATAAAGGATTTGTTTTGTTTTTCTCTGAAAGTTAAGTAGAATATTTTGGAAATAACCTATAATAAGTGTTGCTTTTTTTGAAAACTGCTGTCAGGTTAGATGCCTGTCAAGTGAGAAGACTAGAGGATTAGGGAGTGTGGAGTAGGAGAGAGAATTATAAAACTCTTTAAATTATACATTCAGGGTGCTTCACAGGTGTTTTATAATTTCTTGCTCTTGCTCAAAGACATTGGAACTGGAAAAGGCCTTGGCACTACATCAAAGTATCATCAGTTCAATGTATATGTACATACTTTAAATTTTAAAAAGAGTTTGTGAAAGCCTTCTGCCTTGGATCTAGTGTCCCCCCCAAACTTGACCCTCACTGTGACAGCATTAAGAGGGTGGGAAATCCTATTATGGTAATAGAAAGGTGGGGCCTTGAAGAGGTGACGAGATTGCAGGACCGTGCCATAATGAATGCATTAAAAATGGTAGTCCTGGGCATGGTTCAGAGGGCTTTTAAAAAAGAATAAACGAGGAGGTTAGTCTCTCTTTCTCTCTCTGCTCTGCCATTTTTACAATGTGACACCCTGCTGTTACTGAAGTCATCACCAAAGAAAGCCCTCACCAGATGTGTTCTTTGGACTTTGGACTTCTGAGCCTCTGAACCTCTAAGCAATATATTTTGTTTTCTTATAAATCACCCAATTTCACATATTTTGTTATAAGCAACAGAAACAGATTAATACACCTTCTGAAAAAGTGTGTATCACTTTTTATTTTCTTCATTATTCATATATATTTAATTCATAAATTAACTGGCCAATTATGGATACATGTAATTACTGAACTTAGAACACACTAATTATTTGCCCACATGGAAACTATGACAATTTCTCTTCATTTTAAGTGCTAGCGAATGAAAAACTAAATTAATTTTGAAAGTATGAAAGTATACTGCAGCAAGAGATAAAGCACAGTATGTCTTTGTATCTCTGGATACATCACAAATATTGTTACATAGACTTATTATTTTTTTGTGAATTGATTCTGCCTCTTTTACTCAATATTTAATTAGGTGAGAGTTCTCAACATTTCTAGATGCTGTAATTTTGTACTTGTTCTATATAATACAGTTTTCCTTTAAAATGTATTATTATTATTATTGTTGTTGTTGTTGTTATTATAAATGGTCCTCAGAAACTTCAGAAAGCATTTTCTTTCTTGTATGCAAAGTTGGATGTTTATCTAATAATTAATTATGTGCTATCTAATTGATTTCATAGTGTGATTATTTTTGAGATCTTGCTCTACAGACATAATTTTACGGTAAAGTCTTCCATTACAACTGTTTTCTGTTCTACCTGAAAAACTCCTGGGAACTGTTAGAACCAGATGACACATTTGTTCTTCTTTGAACCCCCCTTTTTGAACTCATTACTGAGTTAGTACTAATTTATGCTATAATGAGAATATTTATATTGCATATATATATGTTTATAGCTTATGAAAAACCAAGCCCTAAATCTTATTTTTCCTAATGTTTATTTAGATGATAAAAAAAGATCAAGAGTAGTTTTAAAAAACTATGAATAGTCATTTCATAATTATTATTAAATGATATTAAATAACTATGGAGAAAAAATCTACTAGTTATTAGAACATATTATGAAGCCAGAATGTGATATTAACACAATAATAAATATTTCAGTGAAGCAAAATAGTTTTTTCAAATATAGATCCCATTATAAACAGAAATATTTTATTAAAAAAGAGAGGCGTTAAAATCAAAAGTAGTGAACATATTAACCAATGCACAGAGTAGGGAATAATTCTTGCCATTTGGATAATTTAGATTTGTACTTAATACTATATGTACTTTATTTATAGACTCAAACAAACCATTAAAAATTTGTATCTGTCAAGATGTAATCATAGTTGAATATACAGACAGGAGAGCATGTTCCAAACTTAACAGTGATAGAAGATGCACTTTCAGGAACTTATATATGTAAAGAGAAAATAAATTGATTATAGATATATCATTAATTTGATAGTCCATTTTTATATGATTAAAATTTTTTTAAAAAACAGTAAGAACAAATAAGAATAAAACAAACTGGGAGAACCAGTTTCTGAAAATTTGACACAAACAAATAACTGTCCCTAAAGACCTATGAAAGTCAGTAAGGGAAAAAAAAGTTGCCCTAAAATAAACGAGGAGAAAAACTTATAACAAAAGAGGAAATAAAGTTGGCTCACAAACATGAAAATATGTTCACCTCACTAGTAATCCAAAAAAGGCAAATTAAAATGAGATACAATTTTCAACTACCAGATTTAAAAATATTTTACTGATAATACATAATGCTATCCAGTGTGCAGTAAAATAGGCACTCTCATCAATTACTGTTTGAACTTTTCAAATGCAAATTTCAATTACGTATAAAAATATTTTTTCATAGTCCTTAACACTTTGGGAAAATTATCTTAAGTAATTTAGTCATAAATGTGGATTTATGAAGACAAGACTATCTGTACACCAAAGAGTCATGTTCTCTTTCCACAGAGTGGAGTTGATACTGAGAAGGAACTTTCCAGCCTCTTTTGCATTTAATTGGAGCCAGATGACTAAGTTCTAGCAAATGGCATGGCAGAATTAATGTAATCTATTCCAGGACTGGCCAGACTTTCTAGGTTCAAACCTTAGTCTTCCATTACTGACATTTAACTTTGAGCAAGTTACCTAACACTTTGTGTCTTAGTTTCCTCATTTGTAAAATGCATTTTATACTAGTGCCTACCTCATAGGGTTAAGAGTTAATAATAAGTTAATATGTACTAAATTCTTAGACCAGCATCAGAAGATTATTAATTCAGAGAAGTATAAGCAGTACCAAATCAATCCATCAAAAATGCCTATGTAGAGCTCATCCCAGAGCAGATGTTGTTTGCCCTGGTTCTTAGGGTGGGCCATGGATCCCAAACTGAAGTAGACTTGGGTTGCTGAGGAGAAAAACCAGGACATCATTATTGAGATCATAAGAGCCGTTCACAGTAGCATGAAACCTTGTGCTATGATCCAGCAGACCATCCTGAGGTCATCTGGTCACCACGGACCTGGGAAGACCAATCACCTTGACCCTTCCAGGAAACTAAAGGAAGAGTCATCTGAGGGTAGGTTTCCAGGGAATTGGGGTGTGAACCCATTAAGGGGCCTGAAAGTGAGCTGTAAAGGCCTTTGCCTAGATATTGAAATAGGAAAACAGCTAAGACAGAACCTTCAGAAAACACTTCTGTAGTCCTGTACCTGTGTATATTTTTAAAAATTATTTAACAACCATTTATATTGTACTTACTGTGTGAAAAGTATTCTAAGAATTCTACAAACATGAACCCATTTAATTTTCATAACAAACCAGTGAGACATATTCTATTACCCACATTTGACTGATGAGTTTAGGTAGCTTGCCAAAGGTCACACAGGTCATAAGAGGTAAAATCAGAATTTAAACCTAAACAATATGACTCTTCAGTCTGTTCTCTGAGTTGCAAAGCTTTGCTACTTTGCTTACTATACCAAGGGAGAGACGTCCATTAATGTTATTTTTAATACAGCTTTATATTAGTAAAGCATAATTGTAAATTTACATAGAATAGCTGCAGTGATTAACCATACATTTTGACCACAGTCCCAGGAAGCAGATAAGACTGGTATTAATTCTCATTTTATATAAGAAGAAATTGAGGCTCAGAGAATCAAACTAACATTCAGAGGAACACATAGTTGAAATTTAGGTCCTGTTTGTTTTACTACTGATCTACTATCTTTTCTTCACTCTACACTAGTTTTCTCAATTCTCTATTTTCCCTTAAGTATAATTTAAAATAAGAATTATTTTCTCTCCATTCCCTCCAATGCTGGCGGAGTGATTAAATCAAAGAGATTTAACCAGAAAGTTAAGCAATACTCAGAATGACTAGGAATGTTTGATTCCAATCTTTCAGGTAACCCATTTACTTATTAAGAGTCATGAGGGCTTTTGAAGCTTGACACAATTGTACGGGATGACTGGGTAGAACATGGCAGTCCTTTTTCCTCCTTCATCTTCAGCCAGAGCATTGGATTGCTCCTTTGCCAGCTAGTGAGGCAGGCATGTTGGGACATTGTTTAGGCAGGAGCCAAAAGATCTGGTAGAGGAAACTCCAGGGCTGTAAAAAAAAAAAAAAAACCCACCAGGGTTTAAGTCCCATATGAACTCACATCTCACTGGGGAAGCCTCAACAAATCACTGACCCCTTTAGGCTTCAGTTTTCTCGTCTGTTGAGTATGGATATTCGACTGGATAAGTGCTGAAACCCCTCCCAACTTCTCAGTTCCTATAGTGATCTGATCTCTTCCTTTGACTGTCCCTGTAACTTTGGGCAAGTTGGGCCTCAGTTTCCTCATCAATAAACTAAAACTAATAATATTTGTCCTGATTATCTCTCTGGATTGATGAATACATCAGAGGATATTAAATTCCAATGCCTTTAAATACAAAATATGCTTTATGACTTGCAAATGCTTATGATCATTAACTATTTAGAAAAAAAATATTAAGATTTCAGCAAGTGAAAAAATTGCTACTGATTCTTATGAAGCTTCTAATGGGTTAAATGCTTGGACATCTGGTGAAATACTAGCCTCAGCTGTTTAAGTGACATCTTCTTGGGTCAAATTTCTGTCCTCTCTCCAGTCCATCTGCTCACAGCTTGTCATGATAAACACTTCTGAGTTACAAAGCAAAAAGTACACAGCAACAAGAGATGGACAGCATCTTGGATCTTAACTAGACAATAATATCAGAGAAAAACAATACCCAGCCATCTACTCTTCATTCCTACAACCCCACCCCACACTGCCTACCCACTCCTGTCCCCACCTTTCCCTTCTCTGTGTCACAGCCTCATGCCAGGTGAGAGACAAGCTGAAGGTGAGAAATCAAATCCCTTCACAAATGACTGAAGAAAAGAGATAGGCCTAATGAATAAGAATGCCAGGTGGAAAATCTAGGTGTCACTTGCCCATGGTTTAATGAAAGTAGAATATGTTATGTGATGAATACTTCTTAGAATAGAATCAACTCAGTTCAGTGTCCTTGGGATCACAGCACTTGGCTTATCTAAACACTCCACTGATTTGTTCTGAGACTTTAGCAAAAATCACTGAATGTTCAGTCTCAGTTTCCTTATTTGTAATATGAGGTGGTAATTGATGGTGGCAATAAACACCTATATCACTGTTGTCATTAGGCTTAAATTTTAAAAAAGTCTGTGACAAAGTTTGCCAAACTAAGGACTTTGACCTTTTGATTCTCTAGGAGTGATCTGACAATTCATAGCAAGGGAGTACAATTATCAGATTTGGGATTAATATTCCTGGCCCTGTTTTCTTTTATTAAAAATGAGGGGATTATGTAGCTGTTCTACAAATTTCTTCCTTATGCTGATGTTCTAAGCATCCATGTGTGTTGTTCCCTTGAATGTTTGATTACATTTAAAGCCAAAAAGTTCTGTCATTCTATATGCATTCTGTGTCAATATGTGCATTCCCAAAGGGTACTTTCTTCAGCCTTGAAGACACTGACATCAAAATGACCTCAGTAACAAATAGATTATGGTGCATCCACACAATGCTAATAGTGGTTATTTCTTAATAGTGCAATTTCAGATGATAATTTTTAGAAAATTATTTTTGACTGTAGTTTCTTATTCATCTCTCATGAACATGCATTCATTACATAATAAAAATAATGAAAGAGAAGGCAGAGTGTGACCTCCACCAGGGGCACGGGCAGAAGACACAGGCAAACTATGCACCCATCACCACCTAAAGATAAGGCAAGAGCATGACCACAACTGGGGGCCCAAGAAGAAGCTGCAGACACTCTCCATTCCTACCCTCCCCACCCAAACAGAAGGCAGGGGCACAAACACTACTTTGGCACAGGTAGTCTACCACAGCCACTGCCAGAGTTTCTACCACTGCACAGACAGCTGTCTGCCACAGGAGTAGCCATGATCTCTGTGCAGGTGGCCTGCTATACACTCAACTGCATTGACACAAAAAGAGTCACCAGAAGAGCCTGGAAAAAGAGGAGGAAGTCATTCTCCTGAAAACTCATTCCAGAGTAATAGAAGAAGCAAATGCTCTACCAGATGACCAGACATAAACATAAAGATACTAGAAATATGAAAAAAAAAGAATATATGACACCATGAAAGGAATGTGGTAATTCTTAAGTACAGATCCCATAGAATGGGAAATCCTTGCAATGACTGAAAAGAAATTTTGAGCAATAACCTTAAGGAAAATCAGTGAGATGAGAGAAGACTCAGTTAGACAACACAACAAAATGAGAAAAAATATTCAGGATATGAAGGAGGAAACTTACAAAGAGATTAATACCTTAAAAAAGAATGTAGCAGAACTCTGGGAACAGAAGGATTCATTTAATTAGGTAAAAAACACAACCAAGAGTTTAAGCAGTAGGTTAGAGCAAGGAGAAGAAAAAACTTCTGATCTCAAAGATGGTCTTTTCAAAATAACCCAGGTGGACAAAAAATAAAAAAGTAAAAAGAATTTTTAAAAATGGAGAAAATCTAAGGAGCTAGCAGATAACCTTAAGCACACAAACATCCAAATCATGGGTGCCCCAGAAGGGGAGGAGAAAAGAAAAGGCATTAAAAATCTAACGAAATAATATCAGAAAACTTCCCACATGTAAGCAGAGACATGGACCTTCAGATCCTGGAAGCTCAAGATTCCCAGACATATTCAATCCAAAAAGATCCTCTCCAAAATATACTGTAGTCAAACTGGCAAAGTCTAAAAACAAAATAGAATCCTAAAAACAGCAACAGAAAAGTGTTAAGTTTTCAAAAGGGAGCCTCTGTCAGCCTAAAAGCAGAATTCTCAACTGAAACTCTACAGACAGAGGAAATTGGAATGATATATTCAAAATACTAAAATAAAAAAAACTGTCAACCAAGAATACTATGCCTAGCAAGGCTATCCTTCAGAAATTAGGGAGAAATAGTGTATTTTCCAGACAAACAAAGACTGTGGGACTTCACTACTACACAGCCTGCCCTGCAAGATCTTCAAAGGAATCCTGCATCTGGAACCCCCAAAACAATAATCACCACCATGAATGCATAAGACAGAACAAAACCCACTGGTAGAACAAAAATGCAAATGAGGAAGAGAAAGAAACTAAATCTTACCACCACTAAAATCAACAAACATCAAAGACAAACAATAAAAGGGGATAAAAGAAACAAAAGATATTTAAATCATCCAAATGAAAATTGATAAAATGCCAGGAGTAAGACAATACCTTTCAATAACAACCCAAATGTAAGTTGATTGAACTTCCTGCTCAAAAGACACTGATTGGAAAAAAAAGCTAGATCCAACTATATGCTGCTTTCAAGATACTTACCTCACTTGTAAACATGCACACAGACTAATAGAGATGGGATGGAAAAAGATATACCATGCAAATGGAAACCAAAAATGAGCAGGTGTAACTGTGCTTATATAAGTTAAAATAGACTGTAAATCAAAAACCATAGAAAGAGACAAAGAAGGCCACTATATAATGACAAAGGAATCTATCCAGCAAAAAGACATGACAATCATAAATATATATTCACCCAACACTGGAGCACCAGGTATGTAAAGCAAACACTATTAGGCCTAAAGAAAGAGGTAGACCCCAATACAATAATAGTAGGGGAACTGAACTCCCCTCTGTCAGCACTGGACAGATCATCTAGGGAGCAAGTCAACAGAGAAACACAAGATTTAAATGACACTTTAGACCAACTGGATCTGGCAGATATCTACAAAACATTTCATCTAACAACTAAAGAACATACATTCTTCTCATCAGCACATGGAATGTTCTCCAGAATAGACCACATGTTGAGTCACAAATCAAGTCTCAGAAAATTTTTAAAAATTGAAATAATTTCAAGTACCTTTTCAGATCGCAATGGACTCAAACTAGAAATCATTAACAAGTGAAACTCAGGAAACTATACAAACACATGGAAATTAAACAACATGCTCCTAAATGACCTATGGGTCCAAGAAGAAATTAAACAGGAAATCAAAAAATTTCTTAAAACTAATGAAAATTAATGGGCCGGCCCGGGTGGCACACTGGATAGTGCGCCGCTTGGGAAGCGCGGCGGCGCTCCCATCCGAGGGTTCGGATCCCACATACAGACCGGCTCCCGCTCACTGGCTGAGCGAGGCGCGGGAGCAACACCGAGG